>NC_074711.1:84295321-84595321 GCF_947242115.1 Biomphalaria glabrata
TATTTCACTTTCCCTCACAGACACAATCTCTCCCTCACAGACACACTCGCTTTTCTCCTTTTATCACACACATACTACCACACACACACACACACGTTCATTCACTTTCTCCCTTGCACACACACTCAAACTTTAACTTTCACACACACTCACACAATCACTGACTCACTCGCTAACAAAGTGAGGTTTGAGTGTTGAAGGTTTTCTTAAAAGAAATTTGGTTAACGTTTTAACTTAAAGTTTGGCAAATGTGGTTGTATGGTTTGTCTTGCTGACTTTGTATGGTTGTATTGTTTGTCTGGCTGACCTTGTATTGTTTGTCTGGCTGACCTTGTATTGTTTATCTGGCTGACCTTGTATTGTTTGTCTGGCTGACCTTGTATTGTTTGTCTGAATGGCCTTGTATTGTTTGTATGACTGATCTTGTAGTGTTTGTCTTGCTGACCTTGTAGTGTTTGTCTGGCTGACCTTGTATTGTTTATCTTGCTGACCTTGTAGTGTTGGTCTGGCTGACCTTGTATTGTTTGTCTTGCTGACCTTCTATCGTTTGTCTTTCTGACCTTGTACTGTTTGTCTTGCTACCTGATCTTGTTACTATTATTGATAATCATAAGTATTTAATTAATTGATGACCCACAGACAAGTGATTGATGCATTGCCAATCTTTCAATCATGGCTTTGGAAGAAGTCCTTCCCACTGGTCAAGTGTCTTGAGATATCATAGCCTCTGCGGTAGAATTACTACAGCGACAAAAAACACTATTTGTAACGGATTTAAGGGAGATAACCTAACGATTGATCAACGCATGCATGAAATAAACGATGTGGGACCAATACACTAAACGAAGATCACAGTCTTGGTTATTAGGTCTTCTAACTATCGCCTAGGGCAGGGGTTCTCAACCTGTGGGTCGTGACCCCTTTGGGGGTCGATTGACGATTTGCCAGGGGTCGTCTAAGAACATCGAAAAAAATGGATTTTTTGGTCTATTCTTCTATTGTTGTTGGGGGAGGGGTCGCGGCAGAGTGGGGTATTGTAAAAAGGGGTCGCCGAGCCTAAAAGTTTGAGAACCGCTGGCCTAGGGCCTCTTGATTGTGTAAATCAGTGTTTCCCAAACTTTGACATATGCTTACCCCTTGCATCATATTCTTAACTATGCGCATGAGCAGAGCTATTACAGTACTAGAGAAAGCATTAACAAATCAGTATATATCACTATGTAGTGATTTTTCGCTACATTTCACTGGTTCGTAAGCAAACCCACAAAATGTATTTAAGAGAGAAGTTTCTTAGATGATAAATTTAATGTAATCTTCGTTCAATCCCGTAATGTGCAGGCCTCAAGTGACGCGATCACGTGACCTGAGCTACTAGAGTTTGGGCGAGGGGCGATGGGTAGTCTAGATTGCGCTTAAGTGTTTTTCACTTGTCTGCCCTGATTTGTTGATGTCCTCGGAGAGGTCTTTCTTTTGATTGAATAGAGAAGAAGGGAGAGAGAGAGAGACCGAGGGAGAGATAAAGAGCAAGGAAGAGAAAGAGAAGGCAAGACAGTGGGAGAGAGAAGACCAGAGAGTAAAGTATAGATTGAAGTTGAAAGAGAAATATTTGGAGAGAATAAGAGAGAGAGAGAGAGAGGGAGAGAGAGGGGGGGGGGAATAATCTTATTTTATAAAATACTGACCTTACTAGCATTCCCTTGTCCTGCAGTCGATCAAATCGTTGAAGCCTATCAAAATACTTGGTGTGTGTGTGTGCGTGTCCAAGTTGTTTTAAGTATATACAAATAAACAGGGTGTTTACATTTTGAGAAATAACAGCAAGATTCAAATAGAAATAAAAATAGTCAAGAGAGTTAGAGTGAAATATAAGCATTGCTCTTTTCATTGAATAGCTGTTTGTTGTTGTTGTTGTTTGTTTTAATTAGACCATCTAAATTTAGATTGGGAAAGAATAGAAAGAAATTCAATACGTGGGATCATTCATTGAGTTTCAAGCTTGTTAAGTCTACTATTATGAAGTTATTATAGATATCCTTGCAGCTGACGGTCGTTGACTTGTAGCACCCAAACTGCTGGTAGACAACTAAACCGCTGTAGGCGAATTACATTTCAACGTAAAAAAAAGTTGAAAATAACTTGAGTCACTTCTTCGTGAATAAATCTAAATATAATTTAATTACAATATAGACAAATTTAACTTGAGATAAAATGTTGTAAACTTACATTTGAAACAAATCTAACTCACTGTAAAAACACGTCTTTACACTCAGGCATTCTGGGGTCGTCTGGCGTACATAACACAGCTTACGACAGTCCCGCTTATCTTGCATCATTCTACAAGACTAACATTAAATTAATGCTCTCTCTCTCTCTCTCTCTCTCTCTCAACAAGTAACAATAAATACTCCCTTTCCATATCAGCACATAACAATCATATAATCTGTTAATCTTCATCATCATCATCTTTTCTTTGCGTTCCTCGTGGAACATTGGGCCTCAGTAAAAACACGCCACTCTCCACGGTCTCTTGCTAGTTTTTTAAAGGCTTCCCAGCTCTTTCCTGTCCTCTTGGCTTCATCTAGCACACTGCGTAGCCACGTATCTAGGTCTTGTGCCCTGGGGGTTCCACTCTAAGGCCTGTTTAGCTCTGTTGTTGGTATCTTTTCTAAGGGTGTGACCAATTCATCTCCACTTTCTCTCTAAGATCTGCACCTCTAGATTCTTTATTTCTCCCACCGTTTTGGTGCTTTCTAATTTGTATTATTATATGTTAATGGTGTGTGTTCAATCTTGTCGTGATTTCTGCTTGAAGGATCAAACAGTTTAGTTTCCTTTCGTTTTCCTATATAAGGACTTACATTAGACATTTGATCATCAGATTTAAATTAAGAAAATACCAAATTGAATTCACCATTCCATTCCATCGAAACAACAATTTATATATCTCTAGAAAAGCGAATGAGAACAGGACTGTGTCCATATAGCATGACTATTGTGCGTTACACATGACGAAACATTACTTAGATAACGAAGGAAGGAAATGTACGCATTCAGCGCTCCCAGTTGCTTATCATGGCGTCCTTAGTAACCACTAATCACATAAACTGTTTTGTCTGAGTCCCAGGCACGTTCACGGCGTCAACTTACTGAATGTTCCAGCTACGTCATTGCTTTTACTGATACCACTAGGGGGCAGGAAGCCCTTTGACTAAGTCTTTTGAGTCTGTCCAGATTTTATTATCTAAAGTAAAGAGACTCAGTCTTGTGACTACTCCTGTTATTTACGCAAGAGAGAGCCAAGAGTTTTGCCAAATACTGTCATAAAACGATTGCTTGACAGTTGTGGAAGTCCAATAACTCTTGATGAAACCCCATGTCTTTATAGCTGAGAGTGAATTCCCCCATCTTGTCTTGAGTTTACGAAGGCGGTGTATTGCAAGCTAGACTTATGACCTCCATAAATTACGCTGGAACTTTGTTCGACCATTTATCATCCTAGTAAATACATTTATAATTCTACTAGCAGTTCACAGCGGCTACAACCGTCGATTTCTTTACCATATAAGAAGGGATCACCCCCTACTTTTTGTTTTACATTTTTACTAACAGACCACGTTTTAACGATCAACATAGCATATTTTTTAGCCCGTGAATTAGTGTATCTGTGAAATGAAATTTTACGACCCACTCTATCTATTCTTCTCTTACTCTCTCTCTTTCTCTCTTTCTCTATCTTTCTCTTTCTCTCTTTCTCTCTCTGGAACCCTCGTTTTGTATATTTTAACCTGGGCATCGTAGTTTCTCTGACATAGACTTAAGAATTGATAATTAATGCGCCCACGAGACACACGCACTCATATTTTAGGCTCGTTACTTAAGTAGCACTTTCATTTATACCCCCCCCCCCCACCGGGCCAAAAACAAAAACGTTAGTCCTTCATATGACTTATCTTCGACTTCTCAATTCAATCTATATTTTACTTCGACCCTAAACCCCACCTTTTTTTTGGTTAGTTCTATTGATTGATTGATTGATTGATTGATTGATCTGTTTTTTGCATTTTCCGAAGGCCCTAATTGAATGCCACATTTCCCATTGCTCTTTCTACATTTATTTTTGATATTGTGTTCTCAAAATAAAAAGAAATGTCACTGATTTTTTCATTTAATCACTTATTGCAACTCACCCCTTTCCAAAATGTTGTCACCATAGACCTATGTGTATTATATCTATATATGTTCTTATCCACGATTTAATCGATTTACAGACCTATATATATATATATATATATATGTATATATATATATTTATGTACGTAACTCTTTTTCAAGCTGTAATGGAAGTCGCCCCGAATATAGGAAAGTCAATCTTTTCTGTCATAGAAAAGTAATGATCTTTAGTTTTCAAAGTTTAGAAATAATGCAAAATCAATTCTCGGATTTTCTTTAGAATGGGCTATTAATCACAGAACTATATATTCACGCAAACATAAGAAACAAAGCCATTTCCTGTTAGTTTCCATTGCGATAATGTTTCAAAAATCCTAGATCGAAATAATTCACGTCTGTTGATTTTAATCATCTTATGTACATTTAAATAGATTGATTACCAAGATCATTTTTAGATTATGTATCTAAAAATTAAAAAAAAAAATATTAGACGAGAGTAGGGCCTACTTATATTTTTGATGTTCAATTTCTAGAAAATTAAATCATATGTTACATTGGTGGGTTGAAAAAAAAAGACTTCATTTCTTATAACTACTTTACATAATCAAAAATAAGAACATAAAACAAAAATGTTATTTAACCTTGGTTAGGCCAGTAATGGAATATAAATCATCTGTTTGGGACCCCTCAAGAAAACATTAAGAAACTTGAACAGACACAAAACAGAGCAGTGAGATTCTTAACAAACGAATATTCACATTTCAGGATAGAAGACTCAAAAGTAAAGTAGCAATTATAAATAAAACACTGAACCATAATCTTATCTTATCTTATCTTATATAATACAGACGTTACTTCAAAAAAGAAGATGATTACGTCCTACGCGTCATGCATTTAGTCATGCATATTAACCAATGACTTAAATTCTGCCAAGTCACTGGTTTTCCTGGCTAGCTCAGGCAACCCATTCCATGCTCTAATAGCACTAATAATCTTCAAATACAAAAACGAAATCTTAAAAATACTCAAAATGACACAAAGATAAAGGCACATTTCTCGTTCCATATGCTAGGACAAATTTTTACGAATGCTCCTTCTTCCCTATTGCTATTAGAGCTAGCCAGGAAAACCAGTGTTTTAGCAGAATTAAGCTCATGGCTAAATGCATGACGCGTAGGACATAATCATCTTCTTTTTTGAAATAACGTCTGTATTATAAAATATAAGATAAAACAATGCCTTGTTTAAACTTTTTAAAAAATTGACGAATTTTGTATATTGTTAAAAGATCTCCATGTCCAGTCTAGATGTAATATAAATAGGTCTATGGTGTCACTTTTGTATGTAGCGAAATGACAATAGATGTAGATTTATCTTTTAGGATGACTAAGGCGTATTTTTAAAAAAAAAAGTAGAATTAGGAAAATGAAAAATATTGCTTTCGGAATACGGAATTTGTGATATTTTCTTTAAAATGGTTCATATGTCGATAGTGGCCTTTTGAGGAAATACCGAAAGAAATCTAGCTGTCATCAGGTTGTGAATCTGTCAAAAACCGTTCTTATGTGAGCACCCAAGAGGTAAAAGGAACCTGTGTACAATATTTGATGTGGATATGTGCAACAGTTTAAGAGATTTCATGATGAATGAATCAGTCAGTGAGTGATAGTGTGCGCTTATATTATAGAGTTGAGTATGGCATCTCCAATTATCTGTTATTTATTAGGTATCGGGAGAAGTAAGTTTCAAAGTCTCTACAATTTAAACTAAAAATAAAAATATGACTAACTTATCACTATAATATGTGCTGAAGTTGACCGCAGATGAATTAGAAAGGACTTCTATGGAAAAAAACTTTTGGCGATATTCTTTGAATAACAGTAAAAACTATAAAAAAAAATAAATGAACAGATTTCTACCAGCAAATACCATCACAATGTCAATGTTATAAAGTTATTTTTGTTTTAATATTTAACATGTATGAGACATCTCTACACCTTTTACAATGTCATCCTTTATAAGAAATTTGGTTCAAATCTTGATCTGATGGTTCATTGATTCTGATAGAGTAGTGTTTCTAATTTCATATCACTATTAATACAAACACAGGGTTGTCTCTTAAATGATCCACACATCTGTTGCTTAGTGTTGGCTACTCTAACGCCCATAAATCTTTTATGGTAGCATTCTTTAGGGAAACATAAAAATTTAGAGATAGAGATATTCGATAGATTGATAAATAGATAGATAGATATAAAGAGAGATTAGTTATATTGTTTAGATAGATAGATAGATAGATAGATAGATAGATAGATAGATAGATAGATAGATAGATAGATAGATAGATAGATAGATAGATAGATAGATAGATAGATAGATAGATGATGGATGGATGGATGGATGGATGGATGGATGGATTGATGGATGGATGGATGGATGGATGGATGGATGGATAGATAGATAGATAGATAGATAGATAGATAGATAGATAGATAGATAGATAGATAGATAGATAGATAGATAGATAGTAAAAAGATAGAAAGAGAGAGAGATAGATAGAGAGAGAGAGAGAGAGGATAACCCAAGTAAAGTCACAAATCTATGACATCTACATCAATGCCCTTGTTTGTTATGGAAGTCACGTGTTAGCGAAGGGTGTGAAGAACACCATCAGACAGCCCACAAGCAGGCCTACTCACGCTGGTGTCTCTGAAGAGTGTTCTATAGACCTGACATTGCTTGATTGCTCTAGTCAGGAAAGGCTGTAAAAAGACAACTTTATATTTACACCAAATGTTAAACAGTAGAACTAGTTGGGAACCAGTGAATGATAACATGGCAGATGTTTTAAATACAAATAGTACTATTTTGTTTACTACACATAATATAAAACAAATTTTGAAAAATAAACTAGTTTGATGTACACTGGTAAAACCTGAAATTGAATTTCGGACTGAAATTAATTTTTAAATACTTTTAAATTATTTTTACCAAATTTTCATTTTGTATTTTTGAAATTAAAAGTTCCCCTTTCAGACATTACGGTCTATAGGGCAGATGATGTTTCTGTGGCCCTTGGGTAACGAGGGTGTCATGTGACCAGCACAACAATTAACTCAGAGGCGCCTTAATAATCCCGAAATTAAAATCCAAGTCTTAACCAGAATTCGAACCCGGGGCCCCCGGTTTGGAAGCCAAGCGCTTTACCACTATTGTACAAATAAGTTCGAATTTGAGTGGGAAAAAAGTCATTGACTGAAAAATGAGTTCTATACACAATGTGACAAATAGGCTTCTTTTGGTCGTATCCCTCTTTACGTGTTCTATTTAATAACTCGGAGTTACCCACCGGTTGAGCCATATAATCAGGACAATGAAAATAGACTAGAAATGTCCTTTTGGATCTGTTGTGAAGGTGGTGCCTAAGCTTAAAAGTATGTAAACTTTACACAAGAGTATAACGTTTCGGATTATGGAGCCTGTACAAGATTACCCCTGACGGATCGAGTTTGTAGATATATAGTGAAATTGATTGATGTCTAGTTCGTGGACAAATACAAATGGATTGTTATGAGAGATGCAAAGTTGTAGATATGAGAGCTATGTGAATATTTGAATGAGTCAGCATTGGTGCCCCTAATTTGCGTGTTAATTGGGTAAAAAAAAATATTTTAAAATGACACAGAAGAAAGTCTACAGTCTGACAATGATAAGCATAGCAATGCCGAGTTTATTATTCTTTATTGCCTCCCTTCTCCTTTAAACCGGAAAGGTTTCAGTTTAAGACATTGAAATATGCAGATTGTGTATTCCCATCCAGTTATCAATCATTTACCATATAAGAATATTTATTTTTTATTTTGTCTTTTATTATTAAAAGATGTTGCATCATTTCTTTCTGTATCATAATCTAAAGTCTTTATCTCTTGTAAACGATTTTTATCCTTCTTATCCTCAGATGTTGCAACAATCAGATCAAGGCGTCAACATTGTCTAGGCTGATGCCCAACAAGCACAGCTCGTGCCCCATGACCTGGGACGGCTACGCATGTTTCCCATCGACGCCTGCTGGTCACGTGGCAGAGGTCGCCTGCCCAAGTTACATCTCTGACCGAACTTCAGAAAGTAAGCCTTCCGTTTGACTTTGTTGAGTCTCCTATCGCCAGAGTAATAATTGCATGGGAAGGGGGGGGACAAAGGCGTCTTAAGGCTTTAGCTATATGGGGCAATAAGGCTTAACTTATGGGGGCAATGAGGCTTAACTTACGGGGGGCAATGAGGCTCTACTACCAAAACAATGTGGTTTAATGTTAGGACCAGCAGAGCGTAATACCGCGAGAGACGTGTGATAAGGCTTAGCGCGGAAGTGTAATGGTTGATAGTCGACTAAAGACAGCACTATTTCCTCCTCGGGAGGCAAGGGAGGTAAAACAACAACTTTACATAAACATAATAACGCACATTCATACCAAAGATAGGTTTTACTCAAACAGTATATGCAGAGTTATCAGATAGAAAGAAATGTCAGACCATAATCAATATAGGCCTATATTCTTAAGTGACAGTCTCTACAATCGTAAAGCATGAAGCAAGTGTTAGAACAACAAGCGGCTAGGTACCGACCTAGTTGACTAAAGTTAGAGATGGCTATCTGGTCGTGTGGTATGTGCTCCGGACCATCGTCTTAATGGATCCGGGTTCGAACACTACCTGCTGCCATCCCCGTCGTCCTGCGGAGTCTTGGACACCTCCTTATTCATTAAATATTCCTTCCATGTCCTCCTCCAGCCGCGGAACTCCTGGGCATTAACTAGAAGTGGCCCCCCTCTTCCCGCAGCTGATTTAACCAAAGGAACGGCAACACTGATATAGTTTGGATTAGCTGCATCGCCCATGACGATATTAATAAGGACTTTTTCAAATCCATTTATGCTTGGTCATTCCCGCTATTCGACCTCTTCCTTTATTCCATACTAGCCGGATATGACCCGCGGCCTGCGTGACTTATTTTGAGTATTACCGATCCAGTGGATTGGCTTTATTTAGATCTATGTCAAACATGAGTGTTCCTTTAACATTTATTTATATATTTTTCCAAGAAAATGAAAGTGGAATGTGATGGTGGGTTTACCAGTATATCCGACATATTGATATCTAATATAACATACTGTGAAAATGGGTGTACCCGATTTACCAAAAAAGTTTCGTTCTTTAATAGAAATAAATGTATATTTTTTTGGTTTTTTGCTTTTTTCAGGGCCATGATCAGAGGAACATTTAGGCCAAATTTTATCAAGATTGGTCAAACGGTTTTGATTTCTATGCGGGACATACATACGTACATATATATTCCTTATGTTATAGAATGTGTATCCGGTATTGACACTTTTCTTGACCTATTAACTGTTCAGTTGGCCGTGACACAATAACTTTTTATTTTATCTCTAGCGGAAATGAAACGTGTTTTTAAATAGCCTCTGGCGATAGGAAGCGATAAAAAATTTATTCTGCCGCATTACAAAATCCATTTGCGCTGTTACGTCGAAAGTCTGGTTTTTATTTGTTGTAAACAGCAAAAAATATTCGTGTAGATCTTTTGTTCAGCGCGATAATCGAATTGTTTCCCTTTATTGATGTTTCTCTTTTAGGCGGAGTGGCCTCGAAACAATGCACAGAGAACGCTAGCTGGTGGCGGAACAGACCCCTGGATATGGAGTGGACAGATTATACCAAGTGTGTTAGCATTGAGGTAATTAAGAAGTTCGCTTAACCGTGAACTAAAAGCTTTTAAGAAAGAATATTTCAGGTCTTTGAAAAATTCACGCTTCAACGCATTCGTTACATTGGACAACGTTGCTAAGTTCTCTTGAAGGGTTTTTATTACGCATTTTATTTCCAGATTAACGGTCAGCTAATCTTATTTATTATATTTCTTCTATTTTTTGTAACTCTATTTTTGTTGCCAGCAATCACTCTTAGAATTCAAAATGTACATTAATTTTTCATTACCTACAGTTGTTCAAGAGAATGTAGTTGGCAGGTGTGTTAGGGCGTGGAAAAAATGATTGAAGTGTTTTGGGATTAAAAACAATGGTCTAGTACAGGGGTTCTCAACCTGTGGGTCGACACCCCCTTGGGGGTCGATTGACGATTTGCCAGGGGTCGCCTAAGACCATCAAAAATAAGGATTGTTATTGTCTATTCTTCTATTGCTGTGTGTGTCTATGTCCTCTAGTGTTGTCAACCAGTGTCCTCTATTGATGTCGACTAGTGTCCTCTCGTGATGTCGACCAATGTCCTCTAGTGATGTCGACCAATGTCCTCTAGTGATGTCGACCAATGTCCTCACTAATGTCCTCTAGTGATGTCGACCAGTGTCCTCTATTGATGTCGACCAGTGTCCTCTCGTGATGTCGACCAATGTCCTCTCGTGATGTCGACCAATGTCCTCTCGTGATGTCGACCAATGTCCTCACTAATGTCCTCTAGAGATGTCGACCAGTGTCCTCTATTGATGTCGACCAGTGTCCTCTCGTGATGTCGACCAATGTCCTCTAGTGATATCGACCAGTGTCCTCTAGTGATGTCGACCAATGTCCTCTCGTGATGTCGACCAATGTCCTCTAGTGATGTCGACCAATGTCCTCACTAATGTCCTCTAGTGATGTCGACCAGTGTCCTCTAATGATGTCGACCAATGTCCTCTCGTGATGTCGACCAATTTCCTCTCGTGATGTCGACCAATGTCCTCACTAATGTCCTCTAGTGATGTCGACCAGTGTCCTCTCATGATGTCGACCAATGTCCTCTCGTGATGTCGACCAATGTCCTCTCGTGATGTCGACCAATGTCCTCTAGTGATGTCGACCGATGTCCTCTCGTGATGTCGACCAATGTCCTCTAGTGATGTCGACCAATGTTCTCACTAATGTTCTCTAGTGATGTCGACCAGTGTCCTCTATTGATGTCGACTAGTGTCCTCTCGTGATGTCGACCAATGTCCTTTAGTGATGTCGACCAGTGTCCTCTCGTGATGTCGACCAATGTCCTCTAATGATATCGACCAATGTCCTCTCGTGATGTCGACCAATGTCCTCTCCTGATGTCGACCAATTTCTTCTAATGATAAGGGCATAAGTTGTCTCTATTGATCTTCTATAAAAAATCACGGCAAATGTCCTCTTTAATTATCTCCAGAAATGGCATTGAGTCATTTAGACACATGTCATCTCGAGTCTTATCGACACATGTCATCTCGAATCTTATCGACACCTGTCATCTCGAGTCTTAAAGACACATGTCATCTCGAGTCTTATCGACACCTGTCATCTCGAGTCTTATCGACACCTGTCATCTCGAGTCTTATTGACACATGTCATCTCGAGTCTTATCGACACATGTCATCTCGAGTCTTATCGACACCTGTCATCGATTGACGATTTGCCAGGGGTCGCCTAAGACCATCAAAAATAAGGATTGTTATTGTCTATTCTTCTATTGCTGTGTGTGTCTATGTTCTCTAGTGTTGTCGACCAGTGTCCTCTATTGATGTCGACTAGTGTCCTCTCGTGATGTCGACCAATGTCCTCTAGTGATGTCGACCAATGTCCTCTAGTGATGTCGACCAATGTCCTCACTAATGTCCTCTAGTGATATCGACCAGTGTCCTCTAGTGATGTCGACCAATGTCCTCTATTGATGTCGACCAGTGTCCTCTCGTGATGTCGACCAATGTCCTCTCGTGATGTCGACCAATTTCCTCTCGTGATGTCGACCAATGTCCTCACTAATGTCCTCTAGTGATGTCGACCAGTGTCCTCTCGTGATGTCGACCAATGTCCTCTCGTGATGTCGACCAATGTCCTCTCGTGATGTCGACCAATGTCCTCTAGTGATGACGACCGATGTCCTCTCGTGATGTCGACCAATGTTCTCACTTATGTTCTCTAGTGATGTCGACCAGTGTCCTCTATTGATGTCGACTAGTGTCCTCTCGTGATGTCGACCAATGTCCTTTAGTGATGTCGACCAGTGTCCTCTCGTGATGTCGACCAATGTCCTCTAATGATATCGACCAATGTCCTCTCGTGATGTCGACCAATGTCCTCTCCTGATGTCGACCAATTTCTTCTAATGATAAGGGCATAAGTTGTCTCTATTGATCTTCTATAAAAAATCACGGCAAATGTCCTCTTTAATTATCTCCAGAAATGGCATTGAGTCATTTAGACACATGTCATCTCGAGTCTTATCGACACATGTCATCTCGAATCTTATCGACACCTGTCATCTCGAGTCTTAAAGACACATGTCATCTCGAGTCTTATCGACACCTGTCATCTCGAGTCTTATCGACACCTGTCATCTCGAGTCTTATTGACACATGTCATCTCGAGTCTTATCGACACATGTCATCTCGAGTCTTATCGACACCTGTCATCGATTGACGATTTGCCAGGGGTCGCCTAAGACCATCAAAAATAAGGATTGTTATTGTCTATTCTTCTATTGCTGTGTGTGTCTATGTTCTCTAGTGTTGTCGACCAGTGTCCTCTATTGATGTCGACTAGTGTCCTCTCGTGATGTCGACCAATGTCCTTTAGTGATGTCGACCAGTGTCCTCTCGTGATGTCGACCAATGTCCTCTAATGATATCGACCAATGTCCTCTCGTGATGTCGACCAATGTCCTCTCCTGATGTCGACCAATTTCTTCTAATGATAAGGGCATAAGTTGTCTCTATTGATCTTCTATAAAAAATCACGGCAAATGTCCTCTTTAATTATCTCCAGAAATGGCATTGAGTCATTTAGACACATGTCATCTCGAGTCTTATCGACACATGTCATCTCGAATCTTATCGACACCTGTCATCTCGAGTCTTAAAGACACATGTCATCTCGAGTCTTATCGACACCTGTCATCTCGAGTCTTATCGACACCTGTCATCTCGAGTCTTATTGACACATGTCATCTCGAGTCTTATCGACACATGTCATCTCGAGTCTTATCGACACCTGTCATCGATTGACGATTTGCCAGGGGTCGCCTAAGACCATCAAAAATAAGGATTGTTATTGTCTATTCTTCTATTGCTGTGTGTGTCTATGTTCTCTAGTGTTGTCGACCAGTGTCCTCTATTGATGTCGACTAGTGTCCTCTCGTGATGTCGACCAATGTCCTCTAGTGATGTCGACCAATGTCCTCTAGTGATGTCGACCAATGTCCTCACTAATGTCCTCTAGTGATATCGACCAATGTCCTCTAGTGATGTCGACCAATGTCCTCACTAATGTCCTCTAGTGATGTCGACCAATGTCCTCTATTGATGTCGACCAGTGTCCTCTCGTGATGTCGACCAATGTCCTCTCGTGATGTCGACCAATTTCCTCTCGTGATGTCGACCAATGTCCTCACTAATGTCCTCTAGTGATGTCGACCAGTGTCCTCTCGTGATGTCGACCAATGTCCTCTCGTGATGTCGACCAATGTCCTCTCGTGATGTCGACCAATGTCCTCTAGTGATGACGACCGATGTCCTCTCGTGATGTCGACCAATGTTCTCACTTATGTTCTCTAGTGATGTCGACCAGTGTCCTCTATTGATGTCGACTAGTGTCCTCTGTGATGTCGACCAATGTCCTTTAGTGATGTCGACCAGTGTCCTCTCGTGATGTCGACCAATGTCCTCTAATGATATCGACCAATGTCCTCTCGTGATGTCGACCAATGTCCTCTCCTGATGTCGACCAATTTCTTCTAATGATAAGGGCATAAGTTGTGTCTATTGATCTTCTATAAAAAATCACGGCAAATGTCCTCTTTAATTATCTCCAGAAATGGCATTGAGTCATTTAGACACATGTCATCTCGAATCTTATCGACACATGTCATCTCGAGTCTTCAAGACACATTTCATCTCGAGTCTTATCGACACCTGTCATCTCGAGTCTTAAAGACACATGTCATCTCGAGTCTTATCGACACCTGTCATCTCGAATCTTATCGACACATGTCATCTCGAGTCTTCAAGACACATTTCATCTCGAGTCTTATCGACACCTGTCATCTCGAGTCTTAAAGACACATGTCATCTCGAGTCTTATCGACACCTGTCATCTCGAGTCTTATCGACACCTGTCATCTCGAGTCTTATCGACACCTGTCATCTCGAGTCTTATCGACACATGTCATCTCGAGTCTTATCGACACATGTCATCTCGAGTCTTATCGACACCTGTCATCTCGAGTCTTAAAGAAACATGTCATCTCGAGTCTTATCGACACATGTCATCTCGAGTCTTATCGACACATGTCATCTCGAGTCTTATCGACACCTGTCATCTCGAGTCTTAAAGACACATGTCATCTCGAGTCTTATCGACACCTGTCATCTCGAGTCTTAAAGACACATGTCATCTCGAGTCTTATCGACACCTGTCCTATCATGATCTCAGCAAATGTCACCGTCGTCCTATCTACAGATGTTTGTAAGCTTTCACTTTGAAAAGAACAAACCAAATAAACGAAAGCCCAGTGACCTTTAAAAGTGTATATGTTTGTACTCTAACATACAGCTCAGGATGTAAATATTTGACATTAATGTATATATTTATACTATATACATTCTATACATTGTTTACATTTAGAGATTAACACACATGAAAAAACAACACAAATTAATAATGTTAATAGTAACTTAACAGAAATATTTTATGTCATGTTAGCTCGAGTTGTCCAACGTATTCTAATGTTGTCTATTACAGGCCTACTATGTGATCTATTATGTTAGTGTCGTATGCAGTATCGGTAGTTTGATCTGCCTTGTACCAGCCTGTATCATATTTCTCTCTGTCAAGTAAGTCATTGCATCATCATCTTGTACTGTCTTGCATTATGTCACGTGGTGTAGGCCTCAAGGTTGTTTTATAGTATAAAAAAAAATAAACAACGTGTTTAGATTTCCAGAAACAACAGTAAGATTCTAGTAGAACTAAAAATAGCCAAGTAAGTTATAAATAAGCAAGATATGTGGGTGATCTTTTTAAAAATGTATTTATACCAATAAAAAAGGTGAACAACCTGAGTTCGAACTCGTGGGCTATAGCATTCTCAGGTTTCTTAAGCCAACGCGGTAACCACTCTGCTAGCGAAAAGCGTATGAAAATGGAAGATTGTATAGATATCGATTGTTTCGACCTTTAGAGACTTATAAGAGAGACTTATATAGCTTTTACTACCACTTCAGTCAAGCAATTCCTTTCCCTTGTTCGAGATACCAAACACAATAATTAATAATCAATTAAGTAATTAGATACTTTTTTTTTAAATTGCGTCCTGTTATGTGATGTAAAAGAAACAATGTTGCAAAAGTTTCAGCTTGATTCGAGATTGGTTGTGGAAGACATAACGTGTACGAACATATTACTAGACAGACAGACAGACAGACAGAGTTGATATAAGCTTTGTAAAAATATAAAACATTTGATTAAAAACACAATGAATAAAAATCGATTTTAATGTGGACATCGAACCCCCACCCCCTACCCACCCACACCCACACCCCTGTCTACACGAGATTTTATCGTCACCTGTAAAAAAAAAAATTTATATGAAACGAAGTACATAAAGATTTTCCAACGAAGAAAATGTGAAAATAAAATAAATTACAAGTTCACAATTCCGTTTTTTTTATTGTTTTGTTTTTATTTGCGTTTTATCTTGGGCAATTTTAGATGAAATAAAAATGAGAGTTGGCAAGTGTGCTAATGACGTGGGAATGAAGGAAGAAAAGGGAATTATCATTAGGCTAGATACGATTTTATTTGCTAAATATGTTCATTTTTTGCATCAGCACTTCGATCTATAATGTCTAAAATGTTGCGTTTTTTTTTAATCTTTAAAGAGTTAATGTGAAAATAGATTGGGGAAAAAAAGAACTTTAAATATATATATATATATATATATATATATATATATATATATATATATATATATATATATATATATATATATATATATATATATGACTATAAAAACAGCACTAAAAACATTACAAATCTAAGGGATAGATAGATAGATAGATAGATAGATAGATAGATAGATAGATAGATAGATAGATAGATAGATTAGATAGATAGATAGATAGATAGATAGATAGATAGATAGATAGATAGATAGATAGATAGATAGAGAGATAGATAGATAGATAGATAGATAGATAGATAGATAGATAGATAGATAGATAGATAGATAGATTAGATAGATAGATAGATAGATAGATAGATAGATAGATAGATAGATAGATAGATAGATAGATAGATAGATAGATAGATAGATAGATAGATAGATAGTAGATAGATAGATAGATAGATAGATAGATAGATAGATAGATAGATAGATAGATAGATAGATAGATAGATAGATAGATAGATAGATAGATAGATAGATAGATAGGTAGATAGATAGATAGATAATAGATAGATAGATAATAGATAGATAGATAGATAGATAGATAGATAGATAGATAGATAGATAGATAGATAGATAGATAGATAGATAGATAGATAGATAGATAGATAGATAGATAGATAGATAGTGATGGGAACTAAACTAACTTTTAAAAGTTAAACTAAAACTAGTTTTTAACTAAAGTAAAGTAGTTAAACTATAAGTTTATCATGAATTTCAAAAGATAGTTAAACTAAACTAAAGAAAGTTAATTAAACTATAACAAACTTTTTTTTTTGGGGGGGGGGGAGGGGCGGGGTTGAACTAGACCTATATAGATATAATTATCCGACTGTATGCTTACGGTTCGATCTTATTTTTTTAACATTCTAGTAATATTTATCTATATCTAAAATCAGCATTAAGGAATATGTTTCTTACATAAACGTTACTGCACAATAAAATAAAATGTCTAAATTATTATGTGTGCTTGTATTTTTTCCTTAAATTAAAACCTTTAGAAAATAATGGTACTCTTATTTTTTTTAAATTATATTAACTTATTATATAACGGAAAATCTTACTTATACTGCTAAAGTTTAAAATCTCATTAAATAACAGTATTCAGAGTTTCAAATTTAGATCTAGTATCCAAAGAAATAGAAACGAAATCGTTGGAGTTTTAAAACATTTGACCTGTATAACTATTTTATACATGCGTGACTAACCATGCCGATGTGCTATTGTCTTGTGTGACCACTAAAAATACAACACTATTGCATAACCGTTAAACGTGCAAGGGAAAAAAACAGGGTGGTCTTATCATTATGGACTGCACACTCAGTACACTATATAGGCCTACACGTGTACGTCTATCTGGCCAGGTTGTTAAAATTAGTCGGACACACTGTCTATTTACTTTCTGGGCAGGGAGGGTGTATAACTATTTTAGTGTAAAGGTATATCTACGAACATGCTTGACTAGCCACGCCAGTGTGTTATTTTCTTGTCTGACCTCTCCACTTTAAGCAAACACTATTGTATAACGCTTAATGCAGGGTAGTCTTGCAGTATTATCGACTACACACGTACAGTACACTATGCCTACATGTGGTCATGTGTATGTCTAGCTGACCAGCTTGTTAAAATCAGTTGGACACAGTCTATTTAGCTTATGGTCAGAGAGGGTGTGGATTAAGATTTGTTTTCTAGAGTTGATTACCCTAATGCTTTTAGATCTATATAGGCCTAGCTGTTAGACTATTAGACTTAATAGATCTCAATAATAAGTCTTAAGACTATAAAAGGGTTTAGGCCTACTTGATGTTCCTGCAGTTAAAAAAAATATTTTTGCCGAAAATGAATTGATTAAAACCACTAAATATTGACCTAACTCGCTTTTTGCAGTTGTTTGAGACAAACATCTATAAAAAAGCTAACAAGATCCTCGAAATAAAGAATCACCCTATGTGTCAGGATTTTGTGATTTTACCATCACAAAAGAGATACAAGACACCGATAGCAAAGACAAACAGACACAAACACTCTTTTGTTCCCCTGGCAATCAAATCATTAAATAAGAACAATCTGGTATAAACTTTGTCACATGTAAATTATGAGTGAGTCTGGTGTGAATGTACACTTTGGTTTCTTATAGTTATAATGTTTTTTGTTTGGTGTAATGCACAAATTGTAAGACAAATTTCCTTACGGATAATAAAGATTATTATTATTATTATTATCAGATTCCCACTAGAAACAGAAATTAAACACCTCCACGTGGCTCACAAAAAAATTTGGAACAACCTCATTCATAATACTGCATAGAAGCTTTTGGCAAAAATGTTAAACATTTTATGATACTGCTACTTTCAATAGCAAATATTTAGTCCCATAACTTCTACCAGGATCTTACTTTACCCTCTTCAAATGCAGATTGTCTAAATAGTTAACTGCATCATCTTTTTTTGATAATCAAAGTTATTGATATCACATGACCAGAAAACAGTGCGTTTCAACCCTGACCACATGTTGAAAAGTTGTACAAATTTCAATTAAACTTTTTAGTTAGTAACTAAAAAAAATTAATTAAACTACGATTTTAACAAAAAAAAAATTTCTAGTTAAACAATCGCCTTAACTAAATTTTTTTAGTTAAACTAAAAGTTTCTAACTTTTTAGTTAACTTTTGCCCATCACTATAGATAGATAGATAGATTGATAGATAGATAGATAGATACATAGATACATAGATAGACTTATCCAGTCGACAGCATCAATTGTTGTCAAAAGGTTACATCAGATTTCATCCATCAATACAGACACACTCCATAACATCCGCCATCGCTCTAACAGCCATATTTCCTGAAGCTGACGAATGACTTAAATCAAGTTTATGAAGAGGATTCATTTCAGACACTTGTATTAGGGGGCCACGAACCCGCAAAGAAAATCTTACAACCCAATTAAACCAATCCCCTTCGCTTCATTATATTTTGTACGGAAACGTTTCTCCGGGAAGACGGATCGCCCCTTGTCATGGGTCACATACGGCCCGCGGACCATGGTTCGGGCATCACTGGCTTATAGAATATAATCAAGTCAATGATTTTCTGGTCGTTTTGGATTCTCGGGATTTTTTAGAAATGGGTAAGAGTTTAGCAAGTGTCAGGAGCGATGAGCACCAGGCGTGGCGTCTGGTCGTTATTTAACACTGCCCGGAAGTATGCGATCAGGACTCGCGACGGTACAGGGTTCAAACTTCAAACCCTGTCCGCCCCTTTCCCTGCCTTCTGACGGGAGGTTTGGGCCAGTTTGTAAGAGTCATGCTATAAAAGGAACACCCGAAACATTTAACTCTTTCTGTCCTAATTAACGATACCGTCATTGATTTGACCTCATTAAATTAAATTAATGTCTGGTTATAAAAACTTTAATTTGTGTTTCATAACAAGAGCATGCATATTCCTATAATTCTATACCAAAAGTAACGTTTTCTGATTACAAACAAAAATGATACTGAAGTCTAATCGTAACAGGGTAGAATGCACACATGTGAAAAATGAATAATTCTGTCAGGAGGTAAAGAGTTAAAACAATCAAACGTTTGAAACAATGGGAAATTCGGAATAACTCTTAATCTGGATGTTTGCTTGCAAATCAGGATTCGAACACGGGACTACCGGTTCCAAGTGCTTTACCCCTCAGCCACAGCATCTCCATATATACTCTTATATTAAGCATACACTTATATTTTTTAAACTAATAACTATTAAACTTATCCAAACATTCACAATTAATAACATGTGACAATAATAAAAAGAAACCTGAACAGATTTATTCTTCTTACAAAATTAGATAAATTGGCAACACGAAAAAAAAAATTCTTGACCTTGATTACTTTCGATAATGAGCTAGCTACAGTTGTGTACAAATGACTTAACAAGACTTGCCCCTCGCAAATAACAACTAATATCTCCGTTGTCATTTGTCATACAAACTAGACCTAGATCTAGCTAGACCTAGGCCGAGTTTTAGATCTGAAGATAGATTCAAGATTTAAGTCTAGGTCTAGAAATAGATCTAAGTTTAGATCTAGATATAGATCTAAGTCTAGATCTAGATCTGAAATAGACATAGAATTTTATATAGAATCTACTATTCTATATCTAGACTAGAACGCCTATGACTTTAGCATAATTTAGACTGTCAAGTGTAGGCCCCTAAAATGAGGCTATGTCAACATTGCGCTATAAATGTAGTTCGTTATTTTTGAAACTTATAACTAAAACGAAGTTCGTATCAAAACTCTTTTTTAAAAACAACATTTGAATCAGTTTTCTATTCAATGAGTTAGTTAATAAATGGAAAATATATTTTATAATGATCTATTGACACTTTTACCATTGCGACCTTAGATGCAATTTTTGTTACATTGCGCGAATCTATGAATAAAGTTTGAGTTATTAATGAAGAAGTCCATGACCTTTTTAAAAACAGTTACCTGCCTTGAAGTTTTTCATTGTAAAATGGTGTAATTTTTTTTATAAAAATCCGCTTGCATATATAATTTTAAAAATGAGATGGTTCACTTTCCGAAAAGAATAAAGTAGCCGTTGCTTCAGAACTTTAAATGATCTAAAATATCATGATGTCCGATACTCATTTTCTCTTCTAGTTTCTGAGATCTAAACTGGACGGATGGACAGACGTACAGACAGGCCACACAAAACTAATAGCGTCTTTCCCCCCTTCGGAGGCCTCTAAAAAACATAGAAAAACTAAAATTACTCAATTTATTGAAAACCTAATGTACTCCAATTAACTCCAACAATAGCACGTGGCACAAGTTTCGTCGTTTTTTCTCTAAAAAAAATTGTTTTCACTTCTGTGCGAGACCCCAACCACCCGGAGGCCCTAAGATTTCTAGTTTGCCTAGGCTTGAGACCGGCCCTGCCGAAGGACAGCTCCACGTGAAAATTAATGCGTTAGAAAGAAAATCTCTATGTCGTAAACACTCATTTGTTTCTTACACATGAGATCCCTCTACAGTTCCAAAAGGAGGAAAAGGATGCCTTCTTATGCTTCTCTGGATGATCGTTCTGATTGTCCCGGGTTCCAACCCTGTCCCTTGCCACACCCCCTTTGTCCTGCCAACGTGTAATAATCTTCTATTCTGATGGAATGTGTTAAACTAAGCAAAAATGAGATCATCTATAAAATCAATGTCGTCAGTTTCATAAAAACAATACTTATATTTTTTAAATACCTTATTTAAAAAAAAAAAAAGCTTAAATTAAGTGTAATGGTATCAATTAGTTTGGATGGGGCTAGTAATTAAATTTCTATCAAATCTACACGTGCAATAATAAATCTGTGCGATTGGAAATAGAAAAAGAATCAAGCCTATGCCAGGAAGGTAAGTGCGCTTGAACTTGGCTTGGCTTGGCTTGGCTATCTATGAAGGGGGCTCGAGGTTCGACACCCGTCTCGGGCAGAGTTGTGTTTACTGAGCGCCTAAAGGCAGCACCGAAAAACTTTCTACTTGATACCCCCTCCCCCCCCCCAAAACTGGTTCACAACTGAGATTGGACCAAAGCGCTCTGAGCATGCTACAAGTATGAAAGTAGCGCTATATAAAAGCTATAATTTAATTTAATTTTTACGTCCATGCTTGATATTGCTATTTTTGGGTTGAATACGCTTCTTCGGAAGTGCAAGGCATTCAGAATGTTGCACATGAGCAATACGAGATTGCTCATTTGCTATATGATTTCAAAAACATTTACTTTTGATGTAGACCTCTACGAGTTCTGTCGCCCTTACTGAATGTTTTTGTATATCAGTTTCACAGAATATAAAATAATTTTGAAAGGATGTATATCTTTTGTTTTTAGCACAGTAGAAAACAGGTGTTTTTTTTCCCTTTTTTTTTTGATTCAGTAGAAGATGACATTGCCAATCACACGTATGACAAGTTCCATGTTTTCACAACAATTAAAGTTTACGTCGTTCAGACATTGTTTAAACTTAACGATCATTACATTGTCTATTGTCCTCTGTTGTAGACAGATGTAACTACAGTCATTCATATTGTGGTTCTTCAGTAGAAGAGATTAGATTGCCAACATATAGGCAAAAACGCAAATTCTCGGTTTACACAACAATTCACGTTAACATTGTTCGTAAACTGTCCAAACTTGACCATCATTAGGTTGTCCACTGTCCTCTGTCGTAGACCAATGGACGTACACGAACGAAGTCCTTGACATTGGGAGTCTTTCGGAAGGATCTGTCTTCGAAGAGCGAAAATGCAAAATTATTCATAGTTAATGATTTTGTTAGTGCGTTGACCAGCTGACAGGTCAGCTTGAAGTCCTATTGCTCTAATGTTTTTATGTCCAACACTATAAACTTAAAGCTGAGCTAATAAACAATGTTCCTGGAAATCACTCAGTCATCCTCACGTTGCGATTAAAAACTTGAATTCGGCGCCATTGAATACAGGTCCAGAGGAACTTCTTTTTAATATAGGAAACCTCAGAAATTGCGCTATTCAATTTTAGCTTTGTCATCACAGGAATCCTTGGGCCTCTTTTTTCTGCCTCTTTTTTTTTTTTGGGGGGGGGCCTCCAGCCTCTTTTGTGGGCTTTTAATTTTTATATATTTTTTTATTTGCTTATTTTTATTTAATTTTTTATTTGTAAGATATTGCATTTCAGTACATGTATGTTATAATAATATGAGGTAGAACGCATGAATACATATACACAACAAATGTAGTTTTGGAAAAGGTTCATATTAATCTGCAAGTTTGATTTTTTTTATTTTCATATAGTTCGACTGTTCCTCAATAATTGTGCTACAAATAATTTGGAAGTATTTTAGTTTGAAAAAACAAATATTGCAGCACATTGAGCAAAACCACATTTCTAAAATCCTGTATATCCTTAAATATATTTTATTGCCCCTGCTTTCTTTGCCAATAATAATAATAATAATAATTTTATTTATAAAGCGCTGTTGACAAACAAAATATAGGCTCAAGGCGCTGTAACAACATTACAAATAAAAACACGAGAGCTAAAATGACAGTTAATCTAAAAAAGTTTTAAACAGATAGGTCTTAATGTTCTTGTTAAAAGTGGTGTAGCATGTTGTCTGTCTGAGATCAATGGGGAGTGAGTTCCAAACCTTTGGTCCGTGAACTGAAAAAGCACGCAGACCGTAGCTTTTGAGGGAGAAACATGGCACTACTAAAAGCGTTGAGTCCATTGAGCGCAGGGCTCTCTGGGGGACATATGGAGTAATCAGTTCGCTAAGGTACAAGGGCATCAATACATATTTTTACTTATCCAGACATACTTCTTGATTAAACATGTCAGAATGGTTATAATTTTTTTAAAATTAGACGCGATACTCTAGTTATAAGAGCAGGGGCCGGCCTTGGATAATTGAAGGCTCTGGGCAATGTAAATTTGGTGACCCCAAATGAATTTTTTTTTTAAAGCGAAAAATAAAATTATCAAATTTATAAAAAAAAACTGACTGTTTGTATGTAAATTGAAAGATAACAGAAACTCATATATCGCAGTTTTCTTAGTAATGAAAAGGTTAGAATAGTGGACGTAGATTCATAATGCTCTACTATGTTTGAGATCTTATCCAAGTTAATACATAGATCTTACATAAACATCTGTAAACACACACATAAACGTCAGTAAACACATTTATATACGTCAGCTTGGAGTAATGAATAAGAGATACCCAACTAAAAAGCTCTGTAAGCGGAGACAAGGGGCAGCTCAACTTTCAATCTCTCTGAATTTGGGATGTCTAGGGACATTTTTTATCAAGGGTCCAGTGCTCTATCGCAAAATAATTACCGGACGTGACGGATGGGCGAGCGCTGATATTAAATAAAGCAAACATTCTACCGGAAGCCGAGGCATTACCTAATTATCCTACAGACTTCGCTATAACAATATGTCCATTTGCTTGTTTTGTATTTGATTGTGTTTTCTTTTTTTTTGTTGTAAAGCGTAAAAAGTTTTATTATTGTAAAAATTACTATTATGGTTGAATAATTACAACTGTTCATAATGAATGGGAGGAGTCTGTTGAGACTTCCTCCCAATGCCGTGGCAGGGGCCTCTTATGCTAATCGTTCACGTATCCCTATACAATGCTCTACATTTAAAGGCCCCGTATCGAGCCTTGCGAATTATGGTAAATGCGCCAATGCTGTGATGAGAATATATCACTATTGAGTGTAGATACCATGACTTAAGGCCGCAACTTCGGACGATAGTGTGGAACCAGCGCAGTTGTAGCGCGCTCTGACCCCGCACCTCGCTAGACCCTGCCCTAGAATAGCAGAGCAGTAACTAATCGAGACACTTGATATTATAATCAAAGTTGCAATCATCATCATTAAAACAGATCTTGCTAGGCGGCACTAAATTATTGAACCGGAACACGCATAACAGATGTGCAGTGTCCCGCTGAGACCAGCATTGTAAACTGCATCTAATTGGTACATCAGCCTTACCAAGGCATCTCACTCTTGTCCAAAAGAGGTTTTCCAGGTTGTTATGGGGAGGGGAGGGAGGTGTGTTGGCTGAGTGATAATGACATCGGCTTCCGGACCGAGACGTCATGAATCAAATCTCGGTGTAAACTGTGATTTTTGAATTTCGGGATATTTAGGACATTGAGTCCACCGGACTTTAATGGGCACCTGACATCAGTTTGGGAAAGTAAAGGTAAACACATACATACTGCTGCACTGCCACATGACACCCTAGTTAACCGTTGGGTATAGAAACATAATCGTTACATCATTTGCCCTGTAGATAGCATGGTCTGATATTGACTGATATGGGTACCTCACTACTTTAGGGTTGTTGATAAAAGCAGCTATTGGCTTTGGGCAGTACGTCTGAATCTCAATTTAGATCACACAAATTAAAAGCGTTAGGCCACTTTCACATTGCACGGTTTCCGCCGTACTGATCAAACAGCACGGATTATGTCAGGTGTCGTTGATGCTTTCCCATTGGACCTGATTTCGCCGTTCCGTATCCAGCTATTCCACATTTTTACTTATTACAACTTTATCAATTCTGTCTGTCTGACTGTCTGTCTGTCTGCTACACATTTTTTACACTTTATTTCTCTCACATCGCACTCTCGAATCAAGCTTGAAAGTGAGTTGATTATAAGCTTTGTAATAAAAATACAGCTTTGTGTAGGTCTGAAGATTGTTTAAATACGACTCTTATTCAGTGTTAAAACGTACTTCCTGTGAGGTGGACAGGATTAGGAGACAGATCACCTGGACTGGACGAACAGCACGTTCAAAGTAATGGGCAGGGAGGGGGGTAAGCGAAGACGAGGGGGATAAAGAGAAGGGAGGAAAATAGAAAAACTGAACCTCACTTGAACTTTAGCTATCGATGGAAAGAGGACTGCAAGTTCAAAATGCAAAAAAAAAAAAAAAAAAAAAAAAAAAAAAAATTTAAACAAATTCAACAAGTTAGGGTTAGTATTAGTGTAAAGGTTAGTGTTAGTATTAGTGTAAGGGTTATGTGAAGGGGCGAGGAACAAAAGTCAGATTATTTGCAGACGATTGCATAATATATAGAACAATAAAAACAACACAAGACACAGATATTTTACAAAGAGAATTAGATGAATTACAGAAATGGGAATCAAATTGGAGCATGTCTTTCCACCCAGAAAAATGTCAGTTGTTAAGAGTAACAAAAAAACTAAAACAAATTAATTCCACTTATCTTATTCATGGCAAACCAGTATCACAGACTAAAAACGCAAAATACCTAGGTGTTATAATAAATGAAAAACTATCATGGAATCCACATATTGATGAAACTACAAAAAAATCAAACAAAGCATTAGGATTTATTAAAAGAAATTTCTATAAATCAAATAAGAACATAAAACTAAAATGTTACTTAACCTTGGTTAGGCCAATAATAGAATATGCATCCTCCGCTTGGGACCCCTCAACTCAAGAAAACATTAAGAAACTGGAACAGACACAAAATAGAGCAGTGAGATTCATAACAAACGAATATTCACATTTGACTAGAGTAACACCTTTAGTAAAATCACTAAATTTAGAAAGCCTTCAGGACAGAAGGCTCAAAAGTAAAGTAGCAATCATACATAAAACACTGAACCATAATCTTCAAATACAAAAACAAAATTTAATAAAATACTCTGAAAGACACAAAGATAAAGGCACATTCCTCGTCCCATATGCTAGGACAAATTTGTACAAATACTCCTTCTTCCCTAGTGCTATTAGAGCATGGAATGGGTTGCCTGAGCTAGCCAGGAAAACCAGTGACTTGGCAGAATTTAAGTCATTGGTTAATATGCATGACTAAATGCATGACGCGTAGGACGTAATCATCTTCTTTTTTGAAGTAACGTCTGTATTATATAAGATAAGATAAGAGGTCATGAAAAGAGGAAAGGGTTAATAAGAAAAGAAAAAAAAGCTAGGCAGGATGAAACGGTAAAAAGAGTGTAAATAGAACTTTCAACGTTTTTTTTTTTTAAAAAACAATAGATTTTAAGTTCTAGTAGATAAGCTCCAATCACAGACCTATATATATATATTATATCTAGACCGGAAACACAGCCAAAATTCGTGTCAGATTGTTATATGCGATATAAATCTTAGAAGTCACTTTTTCAGAAAAGTATTGATCTTTAGACTTGAGTTTTCATAGGTTAGAAATAATGCAATCCCATTTCGCGTATTTTAATTAACAAGACGCTATTAATCGTAAAACTATACACTCACGCAAATCTATTATTTAAAGCTATTTCCTTTTAGTTTCCATGTCGCAATTAGGACGATGTTAGATCTAAATATTTCAGTCCTGTTGATTTTAATCATCCGAGGATTTTAGATTGTGCCTTTAAATTTATCTTTCTAGATCTAGTTTGCAAAATTTAAAAACTATTCTTAAAAAGTCATTTCCTTCCATTATCTACAACATTGAACGGTAGGCCTACTATAGTTTTAGCATATCATGGAGACGCGGTGGCTGAGCGGTAAAGCGCTTGACTCCCGAACCGAAGGTCCCGGGTTCGAATCCTTGTGATCACTGGGATTTTCATTTGGTGATCTTTTTTGGCGCCTCTGAGTCCACCCATCTCTAAATGGGTACCTGACATTAGTTGACCCCCTCGTTAACCGTAGGCCACAGAAACAGAAGACCTTTACATCATCTGCCCTATAGACCACAAGGTCTGAAAGGGGAACTTTACTAATTTATATCATGCATGTTATATGTTATATAGGCTAAGGTTTTTTAAAACATTAAACTTCACTACTTGATAAAACAACACCCTGTTTCAAGACTTTTTTTCTGTAGTGTTTAAAGATCAGCGCGTCCTCACAATGCAAAAAAAAAAAAAAAAAAAAAAAACAGTAAAAATGCAGCAACATATTAAAAAAACAAATTTATATAAATATATATAAATAAAAAATAAATAAAAACATAAATGATAAATTGTAAATTTGGAAATTCTGACAAGAAACAAAAATGAAATCGAAAACAATCTAATAAAATGATTTCCCTTCTCAAGGCAGCTTCGGAAACAGCACAGGATCCACATCCATTTAAACCTCTTTGTGTCCTTCACCTTGACCAACTGTGTGTGGCTGACCTGGGATCACCTCATCTTCAAGGACAGGCTGGAGAATCCACGTGAAGTAGCCATCATGCATCAACACATTGTGAGTCTTAATACTTGGATGCACACGTCGCTTTACATTCTTTGTCTTTTTTTAAGGGTCCTACGTAACCATAGACTTCTTTTAAGTCTTTGGGGTTTAATTATGATTTTATTTCACAAGAAGCCACGTTGCAAACCGCATTCTCATTCGTTGAAATTCCGGTGAACTGTAGTAATCGCATTGATACTGATGTGTACTTTAACTCTTTCTCTCCGTAATTATTTACAACATTCTGGTGGAATCAACGCTGGTATCTTCAGTTAGGAGAGAAAGAGTTAAAAGTATTTAATTATGTTGACTTCTCAGCGTGATTCTATGGAAATGGGAGTTCCGATCGGAAGAGAATGCTTCATTAGTGTTGACTTAATTTCTTGGATTCATGTTTACATAGTTTCATGGCCGTCAGGACAATGTATTGGAGCCGAAAGACGTCAGCACTGCAGAAAGACAAAAGAGATTGTCGAAATAGCTCACAAGTCACAACCCACGAGATGACTTTAATACAGCCCCCCCCCCTTTTCTGTCGACCCCCTTTCTCTTCAACCCCCCGTGGACATTCCCTGAATGTGTTCAACCAGATAATTGACTTGATAAGAGAATGAAAAAAAAAACAGTGGCCTTCCCAGTTATCTATTGTTACTGATAGTTTGCCCTGCTCACGATATGAAAAGACCCTGGCTAATGACTCATTGTTTCCATTCCTTTACTTGATATTTAAGAACCTGAAATCAGACCACCACATTGTTATGTTCTATGGCGACACTTCCTGGCGCGTCTTTCCGTACAGTATACAACCAAGGATGGCTGCCTTGTCGTATTCGATTCAGACTGTCGCCATGATCCACTGGCGGATCCAGAACTTTTGAGTGGGGGGGGGCGATTTTTTTCCAAACCCTAACCCTAATGCCCAGTAAACCCTAACCATATGCATAAACGTGCGTATATATATATATATATATATATATATATAT
Organism: Biomphalaria glabrata; assembly: GCF_947242115.1. NCBI lineage: Eukaryota > Metazoa > Mollusca > Gastropoda > Planorbidae > Biomphalaria > Biomphalaria glabrata. The sequence goes on from NC_074711.1 coordinate 84,324,191, forward strand.
ATATATATATATATATATATATATATATATATGAGAATTTTTCAAAAGTAGCATTTCTCAACCTTTGGTGAAAAACAAAACAACTGGGGCAGCGCTATAAGGTTTTCAAGTGGGGTTCGGGGCTTCGCCCCGACGTCAAAAGCGTTTTCTTGCTTTTTTCACTGCAGAAAAGTATTCTCCTGACATTTACAGCTCATTATTCATCAAAGGAGTTCGGGGCGAAGCCCCGACGCCAAAAGTGTTTTCTTGCATTATTCATTGCAGTAACGCATTCTCCTGACATCTACAACAGATTAGTCATCAATGGAGTTCGGGGCGAAGCCCTGCCGCCAAAAGCGTTTTCTTGCATTCTTCATTGTAGAAACGCATTCTCCTGAAATTTACAGCTCATTATTCATCAATGGAGTTCGGGGCGAAGCCCCGTCTCCAAAAGCGTTTTCTTGCATTCTTCACTGTAGAAACGCATTCTCCTGACATCTACAACTCATTAGTCATCAATGGAGTTCGGGGCGAAGCCCCGCCGCCAAAATCGTTTTCTTGCATTCTTCATTGTAGAAACGCATTCTCCTGACATCTACAGCTAATTATTCATCAATGGAGTTCGGGGCGAAGCCCCGCCGCCAAAAGCGTTTTGTTGCATTCTTCATTGCAGTAACGCATTCTCCTGACATATACAGCTCATTATTCATCAATGGAGTTCGGGGCGAAGCCCCGCCGCCAAAAGAGTTTTCTAGCATACTTCACAGAAGAAAGGTATTCTCCTGACCTCAAGCTCATTATTCATACAATTAAAAAAGGACCTTTTGAATAATGTTGTACTTGAAAAATATTCTAATATGAATTTATAGGCCCTTAATACATTGAAAAAAAATCCGATTTGTTCCTTGAAAAGATAAGATTTTGGCTTTGAGGATCTCCGTCGAAAAAAAATTATTCGATAAATAATATTCAATAAAATCAAAGTATAAATTGTGAGTTATAGTCCCAAATTTATTTAACTAGAAAAATATCAGATTGAGAAAAAATGATTTGGGCTTAGAACTCATCTCAATCGTGACTCTTATACTGAAAAATTTCGTTTGAATTCTAATTTTTTGAATGCAAAGTCTTTCTTAAAATAATTATGATAAATTCATGTGAAATTACATAAACTCTGTCTGGAAATGGGAGGGGCGGTAGAGGGAAAACGATTAATCCTCGCTCCTTTAATAATTTCTGCTAAAGATTGCATTTGGCATTAAAGAATAGGGGTGTGGCGACTCGATATAAGAATTTAATTTATAGTATATATAAATTATATTAGTGACAGATGTTTTTGTTTTGTAATTTCTTAACTGTAATACAAAAAGAAAAAGTATTGGTTTGTCCGATGGGGGAATGGCGATTGCATGAATCGCCCCTCCCACCTGGTACAACCCTTTTTCATTTAAATTTACTAATGATAAAATTTGAGATTAGAGTGTGGTACGACATAATATACAATGGGTTCACATATCAATTGTGGGAAGCGTGGTCGAGAGGCCAAGTGCGCTTGAACTTGGCTTGGCTTGGCTACCTAGAAGGGGGCTCGAGGTTCGACACCCGACTCGGGCAGAGTTGTGTTTACTGAGCGCCTAAAGGCAGCACGGAAAACCAACTCCTAGATACCCCCTCCCCCCACCGGTCCACAAATGAGATTGGACCAAAAGCGCTCTGAGCATGCTATAAGCATGAAAGTAGCGCTATATAAAAGCTATAATAATAATAATCAATACGTAGTTTATACTATATTGATATTCAACTAATTTTGTCCACAAACTATGATTCTCCATAAAAATAGGACCGCCCCCCCCCCACTCAGAGGGCTAGAGTGTGGAGGGCAGTACATGCACTTCCCCCCCCACCTCACCGAAACGGCCAAGATACCAGTAAATCTAAATATTAATTCAACTAATTTTGTTCACAAATTATGATTTCTACATTAAAGTAGGACCGCCCCCCCTCTCAAAAGGTTTAGGAACAGGGAACGACATAATACAAAGATCGGTTAAAATATCAATAACAAGTTTTAATCACATAAATATTTAATTGATTCTGTTAGCAAGCTGTGATTTCTACAAAGAAATTTGACCGCCCCCCCCCCCACTCGAAAGTTTATGGGGGGGGGGGGCGGGATTGACACCACCAAATCGGCCAACATACTAGAGGGGGGGGCGAAATAATCTAAAAAAAGGTTGAAATATAAATAATTAGTATATATTATTAACATAAGTAATGAATTCGTATACAAATTGTGTGAATTCTATACTTCGGGGGGGGGGGGGTGGTCGGCCGAGTGGGGGGGGGGGCGATCGCCCCTACTGCCCCCCCCCTGGATCCGCCAGTGCCATGATCGTCCAGAGTTCGAATCCTGCTCTCTCCTATCCCCTGCTGTTCAGGAGGAGGGTTGGACTAGAAACAAAATAATCTTCATTTCTAAAGGAACTTTCTAAATTTATTAAATATTTTTTTAAAAAAAGCTTATACGAAGTGTAGTTGGATCAGTCATTTAATTAAGTTAGTAATAGTTCTAGACCAACAACAATACATCTGTGCGATTAGAAACAGTTTTACCAATTGTTTTTAGCGCTATTTCATGCTTTAATGTTTCTCAATATGATATCACTTATCTGGGCCCATTTGGGAAAAGGGTTTGGGGAGGGGGAGAAAGAAAGGTATATCTAGGTTGATTATTGTAATTGGTTTTTAAAAGCATTTACAAAAAAAAAAGGTGTGTGGAGCGACATGAATTGTAACTCTTCGATTATGCTTCCCTGGGCCCACTCCGCTAGTGAGGTACTTGTGACAAGAAAAGATTATAAAATTAGTATATAATATAGTTATAAATTGCTTAAATCAATTAAGAGCGGTGACCTATAAGGAAAATTATTCAGCTTATAACACAACTTTAGTCAAGTAAAATTTCTTTCCCTTGTTCGAGATAGCTAACAACATAATTAATTAAATAATAATTAAACATAATTGGTTTCTATTGATTTTTGTTTTGTCAGGTAAAAGAAATAATTGTACAAAATTTCAGCTTGATCCGAGATTGGGTGTCTGAGAAACAACGCGTACAAACTTTTGACCAGACAGACAGACAGACAAAGTGAGTTGAAATAAGCTTTGCAATAAAGGAACACGAGTTTGCGTGTCATACAAATTAAGTTACATTAAAATAATGATATGGTTACCATCTCATCCCAAGATCGGTTGCCGTGTCCTGTATATGATGTCACGGGTCTCGTGGACCTGTAACATTGCCTGGATGTCACTGGAGGGCTTCCATCTGCACCGCCTCATCAGCCAGGCGTTCCAGACACCAAAGACTATATCAAGCTACTACTTTATAGGCTGGGGTAAGTGGACCTACATTCTTCCTCAAACTCTGTATCCATTGTTTCATTACTAGGATTAACTCTTTCTCTCCGTAATTACTTGTTCACGTTTCGACGGAAGTCTTCATTGTGCTCATTACTATTTCCCTCCCCTGTTATAATTAAGCTTCAAGAGCTTTGCCGTTTGTTATCAGAAAATGTTTTATTTTGGTCTAGAAATCAAAAGGAGGGGGGGTGCTCTTTTTATATAACACAAAATGGAGTTTATAAAATGAAACATTAATTTAATTTAATGAGATCAAATCAACGTTGGCATCGTCATTTAGGAGAGAAAGAGTTAACTTAAACTTAGCTTCATTAGTTTTTTTTTTCTTTAAATGATGGAGACTACGTCTATCAATATATCGAACTAAAACTAAGACTAAGACTAAGACTGCTTTATTGATCCATACGGAAATTTGTTGTGATTACAAGGACTCGTTTCTCATATAAAGACAACACAACAGAAAAATACACATAAATACAACAGACAACATAAAGAGTTCATTCAGCGACTACACACAGGTATCTTGGTGCATTTCATGTTCCCTGATCAATGAGTGGCGGTGATAGAGTCTGACCGAGTGAGGTACGAACGAGTTTTTGTACCGCTCCGTTCTTGTTTTGATTGACAGCAGTCGCCCACTTCGCGACGACCTGGCGTAGTTCTGATGGAGCGGGTGGCCGTTGTCTTCCAAAATTTTTTCGATTTTTCTTAGGCACGTTTGTTCAAAAAGTTCCTTTAAATGTGGTAATGTTGTGAGTGTAATTTTTGATGCTTTTTTAATGATGTTTTCTAGACGTTGCAACAGTTTAGATGAGGCGTTGCCTTGCCAACAACTTATTTCGTATGTTAGCAGATTTTGTACAGTCGCGCCGTAAAATGTCTCAAGGATCTTGTTGTTTAATTTAAAACTGTTGAGTTTGTATAGAAAAAAGAGTCGCTGTGCTGTTTTCTTTGTCAGAGTTCCAAGGTGGTCTTCCCATGAAAGCTTGTTGTTGATGATAACGCCTAGATATTTATATGCCTTTACTTGTTCTATAGATGTTGTGTTTATTTGCAGTTCACGTATAGTTTGTTTTTTCTTTCTTAAATCTATTATAAGTTCTTTAGTTTTTGTTACATTCAGTTCTAGAAAGTTGTCGGTGCACCAGTTTTTAAGCTCTTCTATCGAGCTTCGATACTGAGTTTCGTCTCCTGAAATAAGACCGACTATGGCAGTATCATCAGCGAATTTAATGAGTTTAACTGAGTCATAGCTGTGCATCTTAATTAGAAACTTAAGCCTTCTATTAAGTCACTAAGTCATTAGTTTTACTGGCTGATTCAGGCAACCCATATCCATGCTGTAAAAGCACTTGGAAAGAATGAGAAAATTGTTCTAACACATTGAATAATAAATGTGCCTTTTATTTTAGTCTGAGAAGTTTAACAAACTGAGATTTTGTATTTGTAACTTACGGTTTAGTGTTTTAGACATTAATGCGACTTTACTTTATAGTCTCCTGTCCTGAAGTGTCTCTAAGTTCAGCGATTTTAGTAATGGTGTAACTAGTTAAGAGTGAATATTCATTAGTTATGCATCTCGCGGCTCTATTTTTCGCGACTGTTCTACTTTCTTTATACTTTATAGTCTTCTGTTCTGAAGTGTCTCTAAGTTTAGCGATTTTAGTAATGGTGTAACTCTAGTTACGAGTGAATATTCATTAGTTATGCATCTTGCGGCTCTATTTTTCGCGCCCTGTTCTACTTTCTTTATACTTTATAGTCTCCTGTCCTGAAGTGTCTCTAAATTTAGCGATTTTAGTAATGGTGTAACTAGTTAAGAGTGAATATTCACTATATATGCATATCGCGGCTCTATTTTTCGCGTCTGTTCTAGTTTCTTTATATTTTCTTGAGTTATTATTACAATATTTTCATTCAGAAATGTAAGATAAGATATTGTTTTATTTGTCCAATCATGAATGAGATTCAGTTTGACTACAATTTGACCACCTCAGCGTAACTACTGTAACAATAACAATATAGATGCAATATGGACAACATTTACACACGGAACACACACACACACACACTCACAACCAGCGCTTTCACACCAAGCGATCGGTGTGGGCAGACGTGAAGCTCATCTTCTTTTATAGCCGACGAGGGTCAACGAGAGTGCCATGTGGCCAGCACAACGACTTACTGCCTTTACCTCCCCCAGCGTATGTCAGGTATCAGGTGTTTGGACTCATAGTTGCACTAGAATTCACGAAGTTCAAACTCTCATTCTTCATCGGGATTCGAACACATGACCCCTCGTTCAGAATCCAAGCGCTCTACCACTAGATATATATTTGATTAATACTGTAAAGATATATTTTGGCGACGTTCAAATCTCTAAAATCTTTCGTGTATGTATGTCGTTTGTTAGTCCAGGGTATGACAATAACCTAATACGTCCATTCTAGTTCACCTCATTGCAGCTACGTGAGAACACGAACCCAATTAGACATAAAATCAATGCTGTGGTTTGAAATTACAGGGAGTCCATTACACATTTCTAAAGTGAAATCTGATCCAACAAGGACAGTGTATAATGTAATGACACAAGATGCGTAGAAGTTGATGTGAATCGGGTTTTTCCTAAGTAATGTGACGAGTAAGAACAGAGTAGGATAATGAACAAGAAGAATAACGGACAAGACGCCTAAGAGGACGACGCTAGGCTAGCGACGACAGAGGACTGTGCCCTTTTTATTGTTTATTAAATTGTTGAAGTTATCAGCCTGCGTTATTAAGTATATTCTTGATTCATTCTGTTGTTGTGTCATATGGACTCGCATGCACCAGTAACATATATATACTCATCAACAAAATAGACCATCAACAGATGTGGCGACCCACGACGGCCAGGGCGTCATTTTGATCTACAATCTAGTTAACTTCATGTTCTGGATATATCTATCTACAATTCTACACTTGGCGAAGTACACTGGAGAAGTACTGGATTAACATTCGTTTATTTCTACTAGATCTACCCTACGTCTGTGCTAATTATCTGGACTGCAGCTGGATTTTGGCATCTTTGTTCCAGTGGATCTAGACTTTCTATTAGAGAAAATTCGAAACCGTTACCAGCGTCTAGCTTTGTCAGCCATGTTGGATATTTTTAGATTGAACTTGGATCTATATTGACTAGATCTATATCTATTGTGTCTGAATCCAGAACTATTTCGTCCGTTGAAGTGATTTAGGGCAGTCCGTCGTCAGTATACCTCTACCTATATACCTCAAGAGTGAAGATACCTCATTTTGTCAGGTTTATCTGTTTATTGGGAGTACGGAAAGTCATCTGAGTCTACATATCTAGTATCTACAAGCTGACCGTTGGATCGAGTCACCTTGTCAGGTTTGTTTTTCAAGCTATTAATTGACTGTTGCAGTGTTGCTGAGCTTACAATCTAATCTACACACGAGTGATGGTATACCCTACTACCACACTGCGTGACCATCTATTCAACTTGTAAAGTTGACTAATTTATATTCATCAAAAGAGAGAGTTGGACTTAGTCATTTTTTTTACCTCTCTTGAGACAGCACCACCAGCTTGTCTCAGTATTGACTTATGTTCCTGACCTGAAGACAGAAGCCAGCACCAACAGATCATCAAGTGGAACCGGAACCTTGGAACCCTACCAGAGGACTTTATCTGAGAACCGTACCATACTGTGGCAGCAACAGGAGAGATTGGCCTAACTCAGTACTGCCTGTCGAGTAGCCATTGTGGGAGCACACCTTGCCTTGCCTAAGACTAAGACAGTGGGGAACTTGTGTGGAACTGACCGTTGTAGCTCCGTGGACTGAACAAAGGGGATCTAACTAAAGATAAGTTTATTTTTTCTCTCCATTATTATTAAATTAAGTCTATTAGGGACAGTAGATCTTTGTTAAGAGCAGGTTGCCTGATAAGGGCGTCATTATAGGACACATTAGAAAGTGGACCTGCTCCATTTAATAAAGTCTCGATGATTGTTTAGATTGTCTTGTTTTGTTCGTATCCACGTACATTTTATTTTTTTTTAGAAGTCAAGTGAAGTCATCTTTATTTGTCTCTTTCAGTGTATACTTCCTCTAAAAAGTCTCATCTCATTAGAATAGATTTATTTTTTTTGTGTCTTATTACGTTTATTTTACACTATTCTTATTATATATTAGTAATTTTATCTTAAGTAGATAAGGTAAGCCACGTTTAATCTAGATTATAAATTCTAGATTGTTTCCAGGTATTAACTAAATTGTTATACCTATGAGAGCCTTAGATCTATTTTATCCTGAGGACAACTGAGTCTAAGGAGTAATTATTTATAAATAGATCTTTTGTCCCGATTAATCGGTTGACATTATTTTATAGATGTGTTTAAACACAGTCTAATTGGTCAGAATAAAATTTTTTGTCAGTATCACTGGATTGTGATTTACTGTTGGAGGTATAATATTGATTTATCTATTTGAAGTTGTATTGAAGTTGTATTGAATCTAGACTAGTGACTAGAATAGTCCTAGGGGTATTTATTGGCAAGAAGTAAGTCTATTGAATTAAGTATTGAGGTATTGATATTTGTTTATGTGGTCTAAAGTAAGTCCACTGAATTAAGGTGATATAAAATTTTGAGTTGTATTCAAGTATTGTGGCTGTGAGTAAGTCCACTGAGGTAATATTTCTTGATATAACATTGAGCAAAGGTATTTAAATATATAAATATATATATATTACAAGAAGTATTTGAAAGTGAGTTTTTGTGAAAACTAAATTGTGATATTTAGGCCAATAGGGAGGCCATATCAAAACTATATTGAGACATTGTTTAAAATAAAATAAGCATAATGGCAACAGCTCCAAACTTTGATTATATGGAGACTTTTCGCCAGCAAATTATTGCTGAGGCTAAACAATTAGAACTTAAAGGGAAGGACCTAACTAGCTATGTACAGCAAATGGTGACAATAGAGAGAGATAGAATTGATCAGATAAGGGAGAAAGAAAAAGATAGGGAAGCACAATTAATAAAAGAAGAAGCAGATAGGAAATTACAATATGATCTTGAGAAATTGAGAATTGAAGCTAAACAAAATAAACAAAAAGTTAATAGCAATAATACTAATGATAGATCTAATACTAATACTACCAATGCCCCAGACAATCACATTGAAACCAATAATAGTAATAATCACACAAACAACACTAATATTTCAAGTGATAACAACCATTGGTTGAGGAAAAAACTACAACCCTTTCAGGAGGCTAGAGATTGCATTTCAGATTACCTAAAGAGATATGAAATTAAAATGGTTAATTGTAATATAAGGGAGGAAGAGTGGTCTCAAATTTTGTTAGACTTTGTACAAGGGCAAGCTCTTACAATTTGTCAAAACCATAATCATACCGTACAAAATAGCTACCAAGTTTTAAAAAAGGAATTGCTGAATGCATATGGACACAATGCCAGCACATTCAGAAAAAAATATTTTGAAAACACACCTTCCAATCAGATAGAACCACAAACCACTATAAATTTGGAAAAAGACTATTTTAATAAATGGCTGGGATTTGAGAAGATTGACAGTACCTTTGAGGGATTAAAAAATTTTATATTACTTGATAATTTTGTAGCCAAGTGTGACCCTCAATTACAATCATTTATCAAAGAAAGGAATCCCAAAGTTTTGGATGATGTTACTGAGATAATAAGAACATATAAAAATGCCTATCCCAACAACCTTTTTTCATGTAAAGATAAAAAGAATATTGATCTAGTGGGATATACACAGGAAAACAATGAAAGAAGTAGAAATAGAAGTAGGGATAGCCAACATTTTAGATATAGCAATAGTAGAGATAGGTCAAACAACAGGGATGTTACATGTTATAGATGTGGGAAAAAAGGACATATGGCTATGAGATGCAGGGGAACACAAAACAGGTCAAACAGTAGGAATAATTATAATAGATCAAGTAGTACACATAATTACAATAGGACAGATAGTAGAAATAATTACAGAGCAGACAGTAGGAATAGGTACAGCAATTACAACAACAATTACAATAATAACACATACAATAGGAGTAAAAGCAGGGAATATAAAAATAGAGATTCTGACAGAGTGTTTTTTGTTAGGGAAAATAAAAACAATTTTGCTTTCTACCCAGCTTTTATTAACAATGTTCCAATAAAGGCAATCCGAGATAGTGGCTGTAACACACTCGTGGTTCGGGCTGATCTCATTGAGGCGCAATATTATAGGGGATATACAAGGAAAGTGGAGTTGGCAGATGGCAGTATAAAGGAATTTAAAGTATTTAAAGTGTTTATTGAGACACCTTTTTACACTGGCCATTGTGAGGGAGTAGCCATGCCTAACATGAGACATGATATGTTAATTGGAAACCTAACAGGTTTGAAGGAATGTTCAAGACAGGAAATTGAAGCATGGGAAAAGAAATATGAAAGGTTACAGCAGAATAGGAATACTGAAACAGATAATTACATTAGTAATATGGTAATAACCAGATCTAAGAACAAGCCAAAACAAGAAACTCAGGAACTTATTGATATGAATGATGAAATAGTTAATGGTGAAGAAGATAAAGAGAAAGAAGTTGAAATACAAGGTCAAAAACAAGACGAAACGCAAGCAGAAAAACAGAAAGATGGAACTGAAGAAATGAAAACAGAAAAATTGAAAGGAATAAACAAATTGGCTCAAGAACAAAAACAAGATAACATCATTGGGAAAACATATGACAGAATTAGTGACAGGAGAAATAATAACCCAATGGAGAAATATGTCATAGAAGAAGGAATACTATTTAGGAAAACAAAAATAAATGATAGAGAAATAAAACAATTAGTCTTACCACAAAAGTATTGGAAGGATGTCATGATTTTGTCACATGACAGTAATTTAAGTGGACATAGAGGTATAAAGAAATGTTTTAGAAATTTAGCAACTCAAGTATTTTGGCCTAAAATGAAAGGAACCATATCAAAATACATAAGATCATGTGATATGTGTCAAAGAAGGGGACTTAAGGGTAAATTAGGTAAAGCTCCATTACAGTCAATGGATGAACCAAATAAACCATTTAAAAAAATAGCAATAGACATCATAGGACCTTTAACTAAAACAGAACATAATAATAAGTACATATTGACAATAGTAGACATGTTCAGTAGATATCCTGAAGCAGTGGTATTATCCAATATAGACACAGAAAATATTATTAATGCTTTAGATCAAAAGTTCATAGTCAGACATGGGATACCAAAAACATTACTATCAGACAATGCTTCTATGTTTACATCTGAGTTATTTAAAAGATGGATATTAAAATATGGTATAGAACACATTAAATCATCGCCATTCCACCCGGAAGCCAACGGGCTTTGTGAACGCCTTAACGGTGTTATAAAAAGATCCTTAGCTAAAATTGTAGAAAATAATCAGAAAAACTGGGATCAATATATTAATTTTGTTCTATTTTCTATTAGAAATAATATTCATGAGGCAACTCAATTTTCACCATATGAGTTAGTACATGGAAGGAAACCTAGGGATGAAATACAAATTTTTAAAGAAAGTTTGATCTTAAATAAAATAGAAAAGGAAAATGACAATGAAACAGCTTTAGATTTAAAACAAATATGGGCGGAAGCTTTTGAGAATAACATGAAATATAAAGAAACAGTACATGAGAACTTAAATGAAAAAAGAAAATTAAGAACATTGGAGGTAGGAGACAAGGTATTACTTTTGGTAATTGACTTAAAAAACAAATTAGGAAAACAGTGGAAGGGTCCATTTGTTGTTACAAATAAAACAAGTGAAGTAAACTATAAGATTAATATGAATGGAAAAATAAAAACATATCATATAAATAATTTGAAGTTATACAATGAGAGAAATGAAAATCAATTTCAAAATTTGGATACAGAAGTAAACAATGAAAATCAAACTCAAAAGTTAGATACAGAAACTGTGGAAAATGAAAATCAAGTAGATGAATGTTTAATTGTTTTAATCAATGAGGAAACTAATGAAAATGATATTAAAAATATTCCTATACTAGAAACTAAAGATAATCAAACATGGGAAAAACTGAATTTAGAAAATTTATCTCCAGAAAAAACAAAAGACATAATAAATGTAATCAATGATTTTAAAGAAATTTTTTCCAGTTTGCCAGGAAAAACAAATATCATAAAGCATGACATAAAGTTAACTAGTGACAAACCTATTTTCATGAAGCCTTATAGGATTCCATTACACTTACAGGGAAAAGTTAAAGATGAAATAGACAACTTATTAAAACTAGGAATAATAGAACCATCCAATTCAGCTTATGCTTCACCAATAGTTATAGCAAAGAAAAAGAATGGGGATATAAGGTTATGCATAGATTATAGACAGTTAAATAAGATAACTGAATTTGATCCTTACCCTATGCCTAACATTGATGACATATTACACAAATTGTCCAATGCTAAAGTATTTACAAAATTGGATCTGACAAAAGGATATTGGCAAATTCCTTTAACCAATAGAGCTAAACCTTATACTGCATTTATCACTCCTTATGGAATATTCCAATGGAACTTTATGAGCTTTGGGCTTATAAATGCTCCAGCTACCTTTAATAGGATGATGATGTCGGTTATAGGCCATAGAAAAAATGTAATCTGTTACTTAGATGATATATGCATTTTTCATGAGGATTGGAAAGAACATTTAAAAGGAATTAGGGAGATTTTTGAGTTAATTAAACAAAATGGTCTAACAGTTCAAGCAGAAAAGGTAGAGATAGGCTTAGAAGAAATCACATTTTTAGGACATAGAGTTAAAAATAATACTATCAGTCCCATTGAAGATAATGTAAAGAAGATATTAGAAATAGAAATACCAACAACACAAAAACAGATTAAATCAATACTAGGGATGATAAACTATTATAGAAAATACATACCAAATTTAGCAGAGATAGTTGATCCATTAAACCAGTTATTAAAGAAAGGACAGCCTAGAAAAGTGACTTGTAATAGAAAGTGTGTAGAAGCTATAGAGAAAGTTAAGCATATTTTTTCTACAAATTTAATATTGAGATTACCGGATGTTTCTAAAATATTCTATGTCACTACTGATGCTTCTGGTAGTGCTATAGGAGGTTGTTTGATGCAACAGTATGATAAATTACACCCAATAATTTATGTAAGTAGGAAATTATCTGATACTGAGAAGAGATACAGTGTCATAGAGAAGGAGGCTTTAGCTGTTGTTTGGGTTGTAACTAAGTTGGAAAGCTATTTACTGGGAAACAAATTCATATTGTTATCTGATCACAGGCCTCTTAAGTTTATGCAAGAAAAAAGTATTAAAAATGGTAGATTATACAGGTGGTTTCTAATTTTACAAGAATATAATTTTCAATTGGAGGCTATTAGGGGAGAAATTAATATTGTAGCTGACATGTTGTCAAGAGTTACAGTGAGATAAACTGTTGTAAATAATGATTATTCATTTTGATTTGTTTATGCATGTATATATATGTATATGTTCTAGTCAATGGGTATGAATAAGTTGTTTATATATGGACTATATATATTTTATTTCCTTTAAAGGAAGATAACTCAGTAAAATATAAATTGGGAATTTTATTAAATCAAGGGAGATAATTATAAAATTTCAATAATTGAAGTCAAAGGTGTAAATTAAAGTAAGTATGATCATCTACAGTCATTATTTTTTTTTATATAATCATTATCATCCATTAGTAAAAGGCTAGGTCAGTTTGGAAATGGTAAGTGGAGAGAAAATATACTTATTGGTACCCAACAAAAAAGTTAGGTAGAATAATTTGGAAAGTTGTTTTGACACAAATATTACATTTTGTCTGACAGGAGGGGTTTGGTGTGATATGAGACAGCCATCAACGTACATATAGCCAATAACAGTATTTACTCTGAAAAACTCTGTTTTATGCCTATGGAGTCAGCAAAGGCATCTTCGTATGTGGACTATATACATGTGTATTTACTCTGAAAAACTGTTTTATGTCTGTGGAATCGACAAAGGCATCGTCGTATGGGGACTGTATACATGTCTTGATGGACTTAGTACTATTAGTTGGTGAAACTATTACACTGTACTATACTATTTCATCGTCAATGACATGAGTGATGATTAGAACACTGTATACCGGATATTTTCTTACCAATAACTGTATTGGAACTGTACATATTGTTTTCTTGGTGTCAACATTCAACTACAGTGTGAACTTTGTGACATAGGAACATGGACAATTTTACCAGGAACTGATGAAGATGGGAAACATGATGATGTCCATCAAGATCAAGATATATGTTTGTTTTGTCTTTCCCCAAAATTTTGGCCATGTATATTGTACAGACATGACAGTAGGGATAGTGTTTTAGACTGAAAAAAAAAAAAATTGACAAAATTTTTTTTTTGATAAAGGGGGGAGGAAATATGTAATGACACAAGATGCGTAGAAGTTGATGTGAATCGGGTTTTTCCTAAGTAATGTGACGAGTAAGAACAGAGTAGGATAATGAACAAGAAGAATAACGGACAAGACGCCTAAGAGGACGACGCTAGGCTAGCGACGACAGAGGACTGTGCCCTTTTTATTGTTTATTAAATTGTTGAAGTTATCAGCCTGCGTTATTAAGTATATTCTTGATTCATTCTGTTGTTGTGTCATATGGACTCGCATGCACCAGTAACATATATATACTCATCAACAAAATAGACCATCAACAATAATGATAGTTTTGTTACTATGACAATGGGTATCTATATTACTAGTGAATCTTGATAACTTCTTGTCAATATAATTGTGGATGTGGAAGTATTAAGGATAGGAGGTGTCAAATTCTTATAATAATAAGTCTGAAAGTCTCAGGTAACTTTTACTCGGTATCAGCGAGTCGCAATTTATATATTTATGTATGATATACAAATGTAAGTATGTAAATATATATATATGTATATATACTGGGGTCGCGGAAGCCGCGTGGTTAAGCCTGAGGTCCTGGGTTCGAATCTCGGTGAAGACTGGGATTTTGAAATTCGGGATTTTTAGGGTGCCTGACTTTAATTAGGGAAAAGTAAAGGCGGTTGGTCTTTGTGATGGTCACATGATATCCTGCACACAGTTAACCGTTGGCCACAGAAACAGTTGATCTTAACATCTTCTGACCCATAGATAGCAAGGTCTGAAAAGGCAATTTTTATGTATTAACCGAATATAACCCACGACCAGCGGAACTTACGGGTATCACGTGATATAGTGCATTGGATTTATGTCAAACGTCAAAATGTTCCTCTATCACTTCTGGAGAGAGAGAAAAAGAGAAAGAGAGAGAGAGAGAGAGAGAGTTAGACTTATTTAGGAAGTAGATTCAGGACTTCAATATTTAAAAGACAAAATTCTTTTGAACCTTGTTTTTTTTTAGTAGACATTTGTAACAGGAAGTAAATAGCTTATTGTACAGAAGCTGTATAGTTACATCAACTTCTACATCAACATCTACATCTACATCTACATCTACATCAACATCTACATCTACATCTACATCAACATCTACATCTACATCTACATCGACATCAACATCTACATCTACATCAACATCTACATCTACATCAACATCAACATCAACATCTACATCTACATCTACATCTACATCAACATCTACATCTACATCAACATCTACATCTACATCTACATCAACATCAACATCTACATCTACATCGACATCTACATCGACATCTACATCAACATCTACATCTACATCAACATCTACATCTACATCAACATCAACATCTACATCGACATCTACATCAACATTGACATCGACATCTACATCAACATTGACATCCTTTCTTTTCATTAGAGCGTTCCTTTGTCCAAACCCCACACGCCTACAACGTGGGGCCTGGTGTCAAAGCCGCTTGGCTAGTTATCCAGAGAGGTCCAGTTCGAATCCCGACACGAGCTGAATTGTGCTTGCTGAGTGGGCAGCACGGAAGCCTTCTCCTGGATACTCCCTCCCCCCACATGTCCACTAAGGAGATTGGACCAGAGAACCTTCCACATAGACGATTCACTATGCAAAAGTAATTCAAAAGAAAAACAAACACACGCATCTGTTTGTAAATATCCAATTTCAATAATAAATTATAGAAATGTGCAAATTTGTAATTAAAATGAAGTGTTTTGCTCTACATACTGTATTTAATTTATTCTGCAATTACAGGTCGTGCTGGAAACGTCTGTTTCATATTGATTTTTAATGTTTTAGAAGTGGCGGTGATTTGTCTCAATTTTTCCTGACTTTTTTTTTTTCAAGTTTCTGTTTCGCACTTCAAGAAAAAAATTTTGAGCTTGTAAAAAGCTTACAGAAAAGCTCACGTCAATGGAACGCATTGGTTCCTGAACTACGACACGCGGGTCATTTCCAGCTCATGACAAAGTGCGAATGGGCCTCGCGAAACTTGTGTCCACAGTGCATAATAAAGCTGCAGAGTAATGGGGGTTGTACCGTATGTCTAACCTACTTTAAGTTAACTCTTTATCTCCTAACTGACGATACCAACCTTGATTCCATTAGAATGTGGTAGATAGTTACGGAGAGAAAGAGTTAAGTCACTTGGTTATGGTCCTACAAAAAGAACAATGGCTATCTCTTCAATTGCTAAGATCAAGATCAAGCTTTAGTGCTAGATGTAGACATTCTAATATATAAGTCTTGATCTACTTAAACAATCATATCAAGTTGCGAATTATTGCAAGTTAACCATAATTTAACAGTGTCAGAAAAATAGTGCACTTATACGACAGACATTTCGACCTGTGCTAAAAATAGATAGCACGTTTCAGCATTAGCACTAAAGTTGCCACCAATTAATTATTGCTGTAGTTAGCAGCGTTTTCTTCTTAGGACAAAGATGTCAATGTTTTTGTTTTTTTTTCAGTTTTCGCCGTTACTACCTAAAACATTCCTTCATCTTATCTTATAAATTAAATTAAATGAATTAAAAAAAAAAGTAGTATAAGAATGGCATGATTTCCAGTGCGAAATCTTATCTTTGACCTACATATTTTGCCACACCCAGCGCAAATATAACCGTTGCCTATCGGTGGTCGGTTTAGGTTCTATTTCCGCTGTCTTCGTGTGTCCTATGCTGCAGATTTCCCAAACGTTTCTCAAACGTTTATCCCGCGGTCTTTGTAACGAAGTCTCTAGCTGTCTCGTTCTGAAGCCACCTGCTGCCAAGTTGCTTTCTTCTATGTCAGTCAAAGCAAGCTGGAGCCTAAAGCTAGTCTTTAAAAGAGAGAATCACTTCATATTCGTGTCCAGTGGTTCATTGTTAATTAGAGACGTTTATAAAAGTCTCGACTAAGTTATTAATGTTCTGGGCTGATCCAGACAACCAGTTCCATACTCTTATACAGCGTTTCCCAATCTGTGTTCCGCGGGAACCCAAGTGTTCCAAGAGGCCTGAATAGGTCATCCTTGAACTACTGAAATAATTAACTAGTAGGCCACCACGTGAATTAATCTCTCTAAAAAAAAAATAATCAAAGAGTTCCACTAAATTCTCAGAATGTGCAAAGTGTTCCTCTAAATTCTCAGAATGTGCAAAGTTTTCCTCTAAATTTTCAGAATGTGCAAAGTTTTCCGCTAAATTCTCAGAATGTGCAAAGTGTTCCGCTAAATTCTCAGAATGTGCAAAGTTTTCCTCTAAATTCTCAGAATGTGCAAAGTGTTCCTCTAAATTCTCAGAATGTGCAAAGTTTTCCGCTAAATTCTCAGAATGTGCAAAGTTTTCCGCTAAATTCTCAGAATGTGCAAAGTTTTCCGCTAAATTCTCAGAATGTGCAAAGTTTTCCGCTAAATTCTCAGAATGTGCAAAGTTTTCCGCTAAATTCTCAGAATGTGCAAAGTGTTCCTCTAAATTCTCAGAATGTGCAAAGTTTTCCGTTAAGGAAAAAGGTTTGGGAAACACTGGTCTAGTAGGCCACCACGTGAATTAATCTCTCTAAAAAAAAATAATCAAAGAGTTCCGCTAAATTCTCAGAATGTGCAAAGTGTTCCTCTAAATTCTCAGAATGTACAAAGTTTTCCGCTAAATTCTCAGAATGTGCAAAGTGTTCCGCTAAATTTTCAGAATGTGCAAAGTTTTCCTCTAAATTCTCAGAATGTGCAAAGTGTTCCTCTAAATTCTCAGAATGTGCAAAGTTTTCCGCTAAATTCTCAGAATGTGCAAAGTTTTCCGCTAAATTCTCAGAATGTGCAAAGTTTTCCGCTAAATTCTCAGAATGTGCAAAGTTTTCCGCTAAATTCTCAGAATGTGCAAAGTTTTCCGCTAAATTCTCAGAATGTGCAAAGTTTTCCGCTAAATTCTCAGAATGTGCAAAGTGTTCCTCTAAATTCTCAGAATGTGCAAAGTTTTCCGTTAAGGAAAAAGGTTTGGGAAACACTGGTCTAGTAGGCCACCACGTGAATTAATCTCTCTAAAAAAAAATAATCAAAGAGTTCCGCTAAATTCTCAGAATGTGCAAAGTGTTCCTCTAAATTCTCAGAATGTACAAAGTTTTCCGCTAAATTCTCAGAATGTGCAAAGTGTTCCGCTAAATTTTCAGAATGTGCAAAGTTTTCCTCTAAATTCTCAGAATGTGCAAAGTGTTCCTCTAAATTCTCAGAATGTGCAAAGTTTTCCGCTAAATTCTCAGAATGTGCAAAGTTTTCCGCTAAATTCTCAGAATGTGCAAAGTTTTCCGCTAAATTCTCAGAATGTGCAAAGTTTTCCGCTAAATTCTCAGAATGTGCAAAGTTTTCCGCTAAATTCTCAGAATGTGCAAAGTTTTCCGCTAAATTCTCAGAATGTGCAAAGTTTTCCGTTAAGGAAAAAGGTTTGGGAAACACTGGTCTAGGAAAGAAAAAGCATCTATAGGAGGTATTCATACATTTCTTAATGAGTTATTGGTAAAGGCACCTTCGTATGCTTAAAACGGGTTGTTGAATATAATACTTCATAAGTGAAGCCTATAAAGAATCTATTCAGTTTTTACATCTAGGGCTCTATAAAGATTGGATACTATAGCTGCCTACACCGGGGCGTCTCCCAGTTCGGAATCTTAAAGCACGACAGAAAATTTCTATGTGTATAAATAAAGTAAAATATTAATCAAAAGTTGAAAAAACAACATTAAATATAAAGTAAATATATACATCGACGATTACAGCTATTACAATTACAGAGAATGTATTTTTTGTTTTTACAATTACAAAGAAAATGTCTCCAGACATTGTCGTAATTGCGTCTGTCTCAGCGTGATCTTGTTGATGTTGACTGTGTGGGTTGCTGAAGATAATATGTATCTAAAAGTGCATCGTAAGTTGTTTGTTATGTTAGTTAGTCCTTCGGCGAAGAGAAAAGAAAACGGTGTTACTCCAAACAGACATAGCACTTAGCACTTAGCACCGCAGCTCTAACGAGTCCTAAGAATATGGAGGCTAGCTGATGTTCAAACTTGAGACCATCGCGACGGGAGTATAAGTGTCTATCTCAGAACCATGATACGATTAAGAGACCACTCAAATAGCTGTGATCTCTCAATATCTTTAAAGTAATCCAACAAGTTATGGAAGATCTAAACATCTTTAAACTAATCCATTAAGTTATGGATAATCTAAACATCTATAAACTAATCCATCAAGTTATGGATAATCTAATCATCTATAAACTAATCCATCAATATATGGATAATCTAAACATCCTTAAAGTAATTCCTCAATTTATGGATGATCTAAACATCTTTAAACTAATCCCCCAAGTTATGATCTAACCATGTATAAACTAATCCACCAGGTCATAGGTGATCTAAACATCTTTAAACTACTCCACAATTCATGGGTGACCTAAATATCTTTAACCTACTCATCTGCGTCATGATAAACATATTTATCTTTTCTAAACAACTTTAAACAGCTTGACTATGTAATTTGTGATAGAAACATCTTTAAACTTACTAGACTTGGCCATTCGGTAAGAACAGTCTGTAATGATCTCGTAAGTACATTTTCACAATGCTAATATGTTTAACTCGAAATCGATAAAGCTATTTCAAAACTGTGTAGGTTATCAAGAGATAACAAGTGTGTAGCTTTCTATTCAATTTCTCAATCCTGACATTATAACCTATAGATCATTTAAAGCATTTGTTCAAAAAAATAATAAAGATCATTGCATTATGTACTAAACACAAAGACCAACTGCATTTGTTCCGTTAAAGTCTATGACTTTTTTTAACATAGATCATACCATAGGCCCAGGCTTGACCAATATCTACCGGTCACTACGATATAAACTTATCTTAGAATGGCCCTCCCTTTTATTTTTTCTCTAAGAAGAAAAAAAAACTAGTAAACTAAAAAAATACTTTTTGAAAAAATCATCCTAGGTAAAGAATCGCACAATCAAGGATATCTCTTTCAATACTTCAAGATATATTTCCATTTTTCTCTATTTAAAAAAAATATTATCTCAAATTAATAAACTAATAGATTGATTTTCATTTATTCGTGTATTGTCTACGTCTACGACAATGAATGATTGTCGCAAAGTTTCAACTTGACCCGAGACTGGAAAGTGGGAGAAATAACGAGTACGAAATTTGTGACAGACAGACAGACAGACAGACGCAGTAAGTGGATATAAGCTTTATAAAAAGGAGGTCGTTGTGCTGATTATACAATACACTTGATGATACTGGTCACAAAGTCGTGTTAGCCTCCTTTAACGGTTTTAAAATTTTAAGAAGCCAGACCTGGACCACATCTCGGACGCTACACAATCAACGCCAAGTGGATGTATAAATTGCATAGGCTCTCCTTTATACTTGTTGGGGTCAGTTTAGAGAACAGAGATGGAGAGCCAAGTGGAACAGAAAACGTGAAAGAAGACAAAGAAATAGATCACTTGTCTCTTAACTAGGTTTGACCCGTCTCATATGGGGGACGCCACGTACCGGGAGAGTAATGAGGTCTTGCAATGGCTGATTGCCCAATGGTCATTGACATTCATGGAAACGAGTGGTCACTTGAAAAAAAAATGACCAAGAGCAAAGGTCACTTCATTGTCGAAAGAACAAGAGGAAATGACGTAATGAAATGAAGTGTTTTAACATCCACCAAAATCAAACAAGTTCAGAATATAAATATTGAACTTGGAACTTTTTTTTTTTAGCCGTACGGTAAAAACCTAAAAAAATGATGTTTATAAAATAAAATGAATTAAATTATTTTAAAATAAACGTCCACTTCTTTGTTATTTCAGTGTTTCCTCTACTTCCAACGGGTATTTATGCTTTGGTTCGATTCTTATCTTCCAATCAAGGGTAAGTGTAGTCACTAGACTTTAATGTTATACTAATGTTATACTAATGTTATATTAATGTTATTTATTTTTTAAGTCTGTAACTCCTACTCGTGTGCGGAGGCTCTATAACACCACCCAAAGTGAATGGGTTTTTAGAAGACAAAATATGGAGGCACGGTGGCTGAGCGGTAAAGAGTTTGGCTCCCGAACTGGCGGTCCAGGGTTCGAATCCTGGTGAAGACTGGGATTTTTAATTTCGTGATTTTTGGGAACCTCTGATTCCACTCAGCTCTAAATGGCTACCGGAAATTAGTTGTCAAAAGTAAAGGCGGGTCGGTCGTTGTGCTGGCCACATGACACCCTCATTAACCGTAGGCCAAAGAAACAGATGACCTTTGCATCATCTGCCCTATAGACAACAAGGTCTGAAAGGAGAACTTTAAAAAAAAATAAGCAGTCGGTGTTTTTTTTTTCTATTATTATTATTATTATTAATGTCAGTGTTGTTGAGCCAAATGTTTTATACAGTCAAGCATAAATCTTTCGCAATCGCACATAAACCATAACTTTCAACCTAACCTTTAACTTACAAAACCAAAATATAATAACAAGGCTGCTTTTGTTCGATTTCGAAGAGTAATGAGGAATGCAATTTATCACTGATCTGCGGCCTAGATATTTGCCATAACCAGCGAAATATTCTCCGCTGTGGTCGATTTAGATTTTCCTTTCGCCGACTGCGTCTCTCCTCGGCAGCGGATTTTCTTTTGGTCTTAAATGTGTATCCAGGGCCTTTGTAAGTGATCTTCAAAGCAGGTTAGCGCCTAAGCTGATCATGAAAACGATTCCGTGGGGCACCTCTGCTACGCCAACCACCTTTCAGCTCACCAAAAAGGACTGCCTTTGTTGTACCTTCGTCCCCACATACGGAGCAAGTGCCCTGCCCAGTGTAGGTATCGGGCAAAGTCCATACCAGCGTTCGCTGTTTGCTGCCCAGTGTAGGTATCGGGCAAAGTCCATACCAGCGTTCGCTGTTTGCTGCCCAGTGTAGGTATCGGGCAAAGTCCATACCAGCGTTCGCTGTTTGTATGTTAAGTATGTAAGACTGTTTATACACAATCAAAACATAAACCTAAACTGTCTTGCCACCGTATGTTCAAATATAAACTATTCCTAAAAAAACTAATCACAAAGAAATGCGTCCTCAACGGAATAACTATAATTAAATTTTGCGCTAACTTTCCATTTTTTAATACATTTTTTTTCAACCTTCCAGTTGCTGGGTCAGTCATGCTGGCTACTACGAGTGGATAATCTACAGTCCTAACATTCTGTGCATACTGGTGAGTGACATGTCTCGTTCAATGTTCCGCGCCCACGTGTCCAGCTGCTAATAACTTAACACCACCAAAGATGTTCAGGCGTTTTTTTTTATTTTTTATTTTCAACAAATTTGAATGACGTCATCACCTAGTCTCCGGAGACGTCTGAGACCCATTAACTGAAGGAGTTGGAGATTATTGAGGTGTCAAATTTAAACCTTCAAAATGGAAGTCTTTCAGAAAGAAAAAAAAAAGATTTTAAAGAGTATTTGGCTCACAACAATTGAACGACAATAGACGACAACTTAACCTTTTTAGTTTTCTTTTTCTGACTAAAAAATATGCTAACTTGGCAGAAAAAGAAATGAGCTTGGTTGGGCGGGGGAAAGTGTATAGATATATGTGCGTCCTTGACCACTGTAACAAATTTAATAAGTGTAGATATAGATTTACGGTGTGAGACGAAAGAAATAGGAAGCAAAATATGGAAAATACTTTGTTTTAACAGGGGGAAGAACTCCACATTTACAACTTTTTAAATATGAAACAACATAATTAATTATCAATAAATAAGTGAATATTTTTTTTTATTTGATACATGTTCTGTTAGGTACAATAAATAATTGGTAATAGTTTCAACTTGATCCGAGTATGGGTGTAGGAAAACTAACGTTTGCAGGTATCTAAAATAGCAAAACCCCAAATATTTAGTCATATCTCAAAACAGGGAAGAATTATATTCCCTTCTCGGTATCAAGTAATGTAGATAATCGACAGTAATTAATATACTTATTGTTGTTGTTTTTTTTTTTAAATTGTAAAATGTATTGTCTTTGCCAGTGAATAATTGTGTAAAGTTTCAACTTGATCCGAGAAGGGGTTAGGGGAAAAAAATACGTGTTCAAATTTTTTACCAGACATACGGACAGACAGACAGAGTTGATATAAGCTTTGTAAAAATAACGGGAAAATTTACTTGAAAAGCATAAGATCGGATACTGCCCACAGATTACACTCTTTTTACGAAATCATTGAATGCTGAAATAAAAGACTTCTAAATACTAAGCATACTAACGCATATGTGGCAATCGGATTTACTTTTCGATTTCTTTTTGAGGCATTCGCGTAGTTAACTATGAAATGACTTCGGCTTATAAAGGTTTTTCGTTGAAGCGAGAATTAATTTTTAGTTATTTACGCGCTTGCACTGTGCAGAAGAAAACTTTTGGTAAACAAGATTTTAAAGATGCTCCAGCGTCAGGTCCATCCATGAGTCACCGAATTGCTAAGAAATGTAGGTAAAAAAAACAAACAACAGCATGGTTTAATATTTTCACCACGGATATCAGACGTCATAAAGTACAACTAATCTCCCACCATACAAATGTCTGTGGAGAGAAAGTGTTGCAGCCGTGACTGTACTGTCTGGCCCCCGGCTGACGTTGTTTCCTCCTCAGGATTACGTTGTTAATACTCGCACGCAGTGATGCCCAACCATATTCTGCCAGCGGACCAAAAATACGTCCGACACTCCTGCCGCGGACCGCAGAGAAAAAACACCAAAGATCGATATTTTCCCCATAGCTTATAAAAGGAGACTCGTTTTCATATCTTCTACTCGAGTCGTATTGGTGAGAAAGACAGACGGCTTCAGCTTTATTCTTTACATTGCCTAAATCACTGCCAGCAAGCACTTTTTTTTTTCGCATTAGGGGTCGGAAAATGGTTTCAAATTTCTTAAAATGTGAGCGATTAGTTAGTTTGTCATAAATGATCATTAGCTTTAAAAAAAAAAAAGTATAGCTCTTATATAGCGTTACTTTCATGCTTATAACATGCTCAGATCGCTGTGGTCCAATGTCATTAATGGACCAGCGGGGGGTGGGGTATCTGGGAGAAGATTTTTCCGTGCTGCCTTTAGGCGCTCAGTAAACACAACTTTGCACGAGTCGGGTGTCAAACCTCGAGCCCCCCTTCATAGGTAGCCAAGAGAACCCATGTACACAGCCTCTCAACTACGCCTCCCACCATGACATGCAGGGGCTTAATGTACACAGACTCAGGTGTCAGGTTCTTGTATTCTTGTATTTATCAAATTATTATTATATATTTCCAATGCAAATATTTATTAATATTAAATATTATTTCAATTTGTATTATTGTTATTATTTTCTGAACTTATAACATTTTGGCTCAAGTTCAGCCTGACAAGCACATCATACACATATAGTTGTAGATAAACTAATAAACTAAGTGTATGATGTAAATAACAATAAAATTTATTCTTGTGATATATTTACAAATGACTGATTCATGATGACTGATAATAATAGTATGAAATATCAATATGTAATAATATGTAATCTACAATGATCCAGTTAGTCTCCTTAGATAAAAATCATTCATATAATTATGAAACACATAGTATATTACCTTAAATATAATAAGTAGTTCAATGGATCACATAGTCCTTCAATCTCAAAAACAACAACTGGTAATATATGTAGATCTAGCCTCTAGATCAGGTACTGTCCACTGACGACAATTCCAAAAAGTAGAAGTTTCTAGTTGACACTACACCATCAGGTCTGACCACTGCAACCCGCAGTCTGGAATCTTGAACCTCAGACTCATGTACAAATCCACGTGCACACCAGACGACCAACTGAGAGAAAGACCTCAGTCCTGTAGACTGTAGACCTAAAGTTGTACTCTCAATATAGAACTGAGACTGAATAAACAAGTCTTGACACTGAAACTTGACACAGAGTCTAACATATAGACTTGACACTAATACTTGAAATAGAGTCTTCAACTGAGACTACGACTAAAACTTAGTCTTGACGCTAAAACCCTATAGAAGATAAAAGAAAGGATTCTTCTAATCATCTATATCTAGTCTAATTATAGACTTACAAATACGAACGAATTCAAATAGAAAAACTATACAATGAAAAATAAAACTCACCCTAAACAGGGGTCAAGATAATCCAACAAGAAAATGTCCAAGGCAAATGCTAAGGCTATCCAATAACAAAAACCAAGGAGAAATTCCAGAGCTCTCAAAACACGTCTATCTGTACCAACGTACAAAACAATGGAGAGACTGTACTAGACGATAAATGACGCAAATCACACACACACTAAATTTACGTCACTAGAAGTTGTGACAAGCAACAAAAGCTCAGTCCTCTAGTCTACACAGAAAATATTAATAATGTAATGACGTCATCAATATAGTGATCAACGCCGCACTATCAATTAGAGAACTAATTCTACTATACAGTTACATAGATAACTGCGACATTCCCCCTCCTCAACGAACTGGCAATTTTGAAAAAAATTCCAGTTATCATAAAAACTGCAAGAAAATTCTCCAGAAAATCAACTTCACCAAGACCAATACTGCAAATACGTTTCCAAGAATTACAAGAAAGAGACCTCAAAATCTCACTGAGAAAAAAACAACTGAGAAATCCTCAACAACCAATAATCATTATGATTACCTCAACAATAAAAAATCTTCATTATACACTTCAATAGACAAAATAATGTTTGTCTCAAAAATTTACAGTTAAAGTTACAACTGTTTGCATGTTACATAGTTACATTATCAAATTTGATCAATATCAAAATTAATATAACATAAGTACATGATTGCTCAAATGAATCAAAAAAATTATACAAGTCTTGAGCATACATCAGCAAAAACATTTAATTCTCCCTTCAAATGGACAGAATCAAAACAATAATCCTGAAGTGCTAAACACCATCTAGTTATTCTTTTGTTACAATAATTACTATTTGTTATGAATGACAATGCCTTGTTATCGGTCTGGAGATGAAACTTCACTCCTGCCAAATAACGATCTAGCTTTTTGATCGACCATACAATGGCCAGTCCTTCCCGCTCAAGGATAGAGTATTTCTGTTCACGTGGCAACAACTTGCGACTGACAAACTTCACTGGATGTAACACACCATCTCTCATCTGACTAAGTATACCTGAAATGCCTTTATCTGATGCATCTGTCTGCAAAAAGAATGGAAGAGAAGGATCAGGCAATCTTAGAATAGGATAATCACACAAATAAGTTTGTATTCTTTTCAGTGCCACAATACACTCATTACTCCAATCAATTCTCACAGATTTCCCTTTCTTCAATAACTCTGTGAATGGAAACACCAAGTCTGAATAACAAGGTATAAATTTGGAGTAATAGTTAACCAACCCAATTAATGACCTTACTTCCTTCTTGGTACTGGGTGGTTTAAACTCCAGGATCTTCTGAACATTTTTACTATCTGGTTTCACTTCTCCCCGACTTACATTATGTCCCAGAAATTTAATGTTAGTAAAGCCAACCTCTAATTTAGATGGTTTTAGAGTAAATCCATGACTTTTCAATACACCGAAAACATTCTGTACATCTCTAACATGAGTCTCCCAACTTTCGCTAAATATACAGATGTCATCAAAATAAAACAATACATTCTCAATATCTCTTAAAATACTCTTTAAAACTCTATTAAAATGGTTAGGGGCACCACTTAAACCAAATGGTAAGTAATGAAACATGTAGTGTTCCCCCAGAACTCTAAAAGCTGTGTACTCCTTACATTCTTCACTTATAGGTATTTGCCAATACCCTTTAGTTAAATCAACTAAAGTAAAATACTTAGCCCTGTAGAGTTTATTGAATAGCTCTTCTTGATCTGGTATTAATTCAGCTGGTATTTGTGTAACACTGTTTAACTTACGGTAGTCAATGCATGGACGTAGTGTACCATCACGTTTCTTAATAACCACAACAGGAGCGGCATATGATGAATCTGTGGGTCCTATGATACCCAACTTCAACATACTATCAATTTCCTCTTTTAATTTCTCCTTCATATTTATTGGTACCGTATATGGCTTTAATGCTATAGGCTTAGTGTCCAGCAACTTAATCCTAAATTCTTCCACATCTGCTTTACCCGGTATGTCTGATATAATATCTTTGAATTCATCCAGCACCTTCATTATTTCACATCTCTGATTACAGTTTAAATCTGGGTTGACCTTCAATTGTGATAAAATGTCTTCATTCGTCTGCTTCTTATTGTTGATTTCTAATGTCGGAATGCTTGGTAAAATATCTTCATTTGTCAAGTCTTCATCAAATTCCTCCTCATCATCCACAACAGACACCATATTAGCAGACAAAATACTGTTCTCATGTTCAATATTAATAACAGTTTCACTTGTATCATCTTTACTTCTGCTATGATATTTCATCAATCTATTGATATGGTAAAATTTCAACTTATCTCCCTTCTTTACCAGAAAATTGAATCTTGATACCTTCCTTATAACTTTAAATGGTCCTTGCCAATATACAGATAATTTGTTTTCTCTTTGAGGTTTAAGTATCAATACACAATCACCTTCATCAATCTTGCGCAATGTAGAGTATCTATCATACTGAATTTTGTACTTTTGCTTTTTAACCTCACTATTTCTGTTGGCAATTGATGTCACATGAAATAACCTCTCCTTCAAATCCATTAAGTATGAGTAAACATTCCTGTATTCATCTTCCTCCTCTTTGTTTACAAATACTTGTTTCAGAATAGCCAATGGTCCTCTCATCTGTCTTCCATATACCATTTGAAATGGCGATATTCCTGTAGTTTCATTTGGGACCTCTCTATAAGCAAAAAGTGCAGCGCTAACCTTTCTATCCCAATCCTTTGGACTCTCTTGTGTAACCTTCCTTAGAAAACTTTTCAATGAAGAATTGAAACGTTCATTCATCCCATTCGACGAAGGGTGAAAAATAGTTGAGTGCACTATTTTGATATTGTAGAAGTTACACACTTCCTTGTATAAATCCGCAGTGAACTGACTTCCGTTATCACTTAGTACCTCGTGCGGTATACCAATTCTACTGAAGATTGTGTTTAATGCCTCAATCACAGTTTCTGTAGTAATATTTCTTAAAGGTATTGCCTCTGGCCATCTCGTAGCAATGTCAACAAGTGTTAAAATAAATCTGTTCTTGTTCTCGGTAACCTCCAACGGACCAACAATATCTATTGCCACTTTGTAAAATGGTGTTGTTACTATATTCATATTTCCAAGTTCAACTCTGTCACATCTTCGTGGCATTCTACACCGTTGACAAATATCACAACTCCTAATAAAGTCTTTAACATCTTTATCAACTCCTTGCCAAAAGAAATATTGGTATATTCTTGACTTTGTTTTCCTAACTGACAAATGACCTGCAAATATACTTTCATGTGCTGTTTTCAAAATTACTTCCCTTTTTGACACTGGAACCACGAGTTGTTTCTCTTCCTGACCTAATTGACCTTTGAATACACGATACAATAATCTATCGAATACCTTGAATCGAACACTTCCATTTGTCTTATTATCCACACTCTTCTCCTTCTGTCGATTCCATAATTCTTGTAATGTAGGATCACTCACTTGTTCTCTCAAGAAATCTTCACATGATCCAAATAACTTATAACAATCTTGAATAACTTCTGAATGTTTCATAATATCAGCCTCATTCTCTTTTTGTTTCATTGCTCTTGTAACAGCAGCACCAATATGTTCATTATGTTGTTCATCTTGTACATTCCCTATTATTAGATCAGCTACTGGATTTTCAAAACAAGCTACAATATATTTCCCTGTGATATAGTCTGAATTGATGTCAACACATACCAGTGGATATTCCTTAATAGTACCATCAATCAATTTTAATTTGTAGTTACCTGGAATTTTGTCTTTGCATTCAATTAAGGAACTTCTTACCCCAATAACACTAGATCCTGAATCACGCTATATAGACACTATTTTATTATTTAATAATCCTTCTTCAAAACGTAATTTCCCTACAGACTTTTTCCTCAATTTCTGATCAACAATAGACATAGTTTCTTTTCTACATGGAGTAAAATATTCTATTTCATCAGCCAGATTAGAATGACAACAACTTTGAATTTTACGTGAACAATTTAGTCATCTCTGCGTACCTGTGTTTTGCACTTTCTTTGACTTGTCTGTGTTTTTCTCCTTAGTATAATCAACACCTGAATAATTCCTTCTGTTATTTCCTCCACCATGGTTCACATCATTGTAAGCTCCTCTCCAATTCCCTCCATCCATTCTCCTTCCTCTAGTATCAAACTGCCTCCTGTAAGTTCCATATGACACATTCCTTGTGCCTGACACATGTCTTGGTCCATCCTTATTATATGTCACCTGCTTTGGTTTCACTCCGGCTCCACCCACATAACATTCCGTTGACCTGTGACCTACTTTTCCGCACCTAAAACAAGTTATGACTTTCCTGTCACTAGCATAATTCTGACTTGTGGCTTCAGCAGCTCCCATTACATACACATTTTCCTCTTTACATAATGATTTTGTTGAACTTGCAGTCTTAAAACTTTCAATTACTTGTAGCATGTCTTCTACATTATCACTTTTATTTAAGATAAGTTGACGATACACTTCGCCTGAAACACTCTCTAATAATCTGTCTGTCACAATCATATTTTTCATGCCTTCTATGGTCTCCTTTACCTCCGCCATCTTCATCCAATTGTCTAGTGCCCTTTTCAAATCGGCTACATATCCCCTGAAATCATTTTCTTTAGGTCTAATTTGGTGAAATTTCTTCCTACACGTTTCTCCATTTATATCAGCCTGTCTCATTAGCATAACCTTTACTTCATCATAATTTTCCTTCTTAAACAGATCATCTTGCAGCATAAAATTCTTGAGTTTCGACGTCAATTTGTACGATAACAACATAGCCCAACTTTTCTTATCAATACAACATCTTGTTGCCACCGCCTCAAATAGGGTCAAGAAACCAATCAAATCCTCATCTTCCTTCATATTCTGAAAACTCTTGTCCAACTTATCAATTATATGTCTATGTTTATCCTGGATCTTAGGTTCTCCTTCTTTGTTTTCAGATTTACTTTCTTTCTGCAACTCCTTCTCCACAATTTTCTCCTGAAGTCTAGCCAATTCCAATTCTTCCTGCCTCTTTTTAGCTTCCACTACTTCCCTTTCTTTCCATCGTTCATGCTCCTCCTTCTTTATGCGTTCCTCCCTATCCAATCTTGCTTGTTCTGCCTTGACATATTCTTCCTTCTGTTCTTTCACATAGTTCTTTATGCGTTCCTCCTCCGCCCTTTGTTCCTTCACATAGTTCTGTAAGTCAGCTCCTGTAAAACCCAATGCCTGCCCATCCGCTATAAATTGTGAATTTATAGAAAACCTAGTCTCCATCCTTAGAATTTCCAAACAATATAAGTTTAACAGGTCAAATCGGAAAAACTAATTAGAGCACAAGATATACTATTAGCAACCAAAAAAAAATACACTTAGCTGTGCTTTCTCCTGCGAAGATAGAATCTGCCTCAGCACCAGGAAGATAGAGTATTGATGACAAGGTACAGCCAGATACACCAGGACAACTTGAGAATCCCAACAAACAGATCACAGCTCCAATTTAGGTCCACCAATCAGTTTGGCATGTAACAAAATTATATCTTATTAGTATAAATTTAAAAAAAAATATTATATATAAGATACAATGTTAGCAATAACAATATGATACACTGGCACCAATAAAGTCTCACACAAAAAATGTATACGATGCCTTTCCTGAGTAATAAGGTACAATCACATAGTACCGTTATGAATAGTAATGTGACACAAACAAGTGTCTAGAATCTGAAAATATACTCTTACAAGTACAGAAATTTATTTAGCAAATATTCAACTGTCAATAATATAACAAATTATGACTGAGATAATCCCTCAAATAACTCCTTTAACAGTTTAGACGAGCCCCCAAAATACTTGTCAGGTTCTTGTATTCTTGTATTTATCAAATTATTATTATATATTTCCAATGCAAATATTTATTAATATTAAATATTATTTCAATTTGTATTATTGTTATTATTTTCTGAACTTATAACATTTTGGCTCAAGTTCAGCCTGAAAAGCACATCATACACATATAGTTGTAGATAAACTAATAAACTAAGTGTATGATGTAAATAACAATAAAATTTATTCTTGTGATATATTTACAAATGACTGATTCATGATGACTGATAATAATAGTATGAAATATCAATATGTAATAATATGTAATCTACAATGATCCAGTTAGTCTCCTTAGATAAAAATCATTCATATAATTATGAAACACATAGTATATTACCTTAAATATAATAAGTAGTTCAATGGATCACATAGTCCTTCAATCTCAAAAACAACAACTGGTAATATATGTAGATCTAGCCTCTAGATCAGGTACTGTCCACTGACGACAATTCCAAAAAGTAGAAGTTTCTAGTTGACACTACACCATCAGGTCTGACCACTGCAACCCGCAGTCTGGAATCTTGAACCTCAGACTCATGTACAAATCCACGTGCACACCAGACGACCAACTGAGAGAAAGACCTCAGTCCTGTAGACTGTAGACCTAAAGTTGTACTCTCAATATAGAACTGAGACTGAATAAACAAGTCTTGACACTGAAACTTGACACAGAGTCTAACATATAGACTTGACACTAATACTTGAAATAGAGTCTTCAACTGAGACTACGACTAAAACTTAGTCTTGACGCTAAAACCCTATAGAAGATAAAAGAAAGGATTCTTCTAATCATCTATATCTAGTCTAATTATAGACTTACAAATACGAACGAATTCAAATAGAAAAACTATACAATGAAAAATAAAACTCACCCTAAACAGGGGTCAAGATAATCCAACAAGAAAATGTCCAAGGCAAATGCTAAGGCTATCCAATAACAAAAACCAAGGAGAAATTCCAGAGCTCTCAAAACACGTCTATCTGTACTAACGTACAAAACAATGGAGAGACTGTACTAGACGATAAATGACGCAAATCACACACACACTAAATTTACGTCACTAGAAGTTGTGACAAGCAACAAAAGCTCAGTCCTCTAGTCTACACAGAAAATATTAATAATGTAATGACGTCATCAATATAGTGATCAACGCCGCACTATCAATTAGAGAACTAATTCTACTATACAGTTACATAGATAACTGCGACATCAGGATCAATAATATATTTTAATGGGATTTTATCAGGGCCGGTCCTAGCAATTGCGGGGCCCTATGCGAAACTGATTGCGCGGGGCCTAGTCTGTATGGGAATAAGGATAATAAGTGAAAATTAAGATTTTGCATAAGAAAAAAAAATCGACTTTGAATTCTATTCATTCTTTACTAAGTTAAAAATTGCGATCTATACTTTACGAACCTTATAACCAATGGCATATTTATATGCAAGTAACTATAAACGTACCGGTAAATAAAATATTTGAACTACCGATGAAGGTAAAAATTCGCCCGATTATTACATTTTATTACATGAAAGGTGACAATGCCTTTTTTCTTTTATCGCGAGTAGCATTGGCGTTTTTTTGCAATGAATGACACCCACAAATGACAATTTTGTCTATTTTTCTGGAGATTTTTATGAGTTTTCAGGAGATTTTAATAAAGTCAGGAGATTTCCAGGAATTTTTCGTATATATTTTGCAATTTAATAATTACACATTGAATTATCACGGGGCCTATGAAAGCGCGGGGGCCCACTGTGACCGATTAGATTGCAGAGGCCTAAGACCGGCCCTGGGACTCATGAAGATACGGCTTGCATATTTAATTTTAAAAACAAAATAGTTTGTCTTTAGGTCATGAGGAATAGTTTTTACACCGAAACATTGAAAACTCTAAAATATCATGAAATCGAATTTTCAATATCCTTTCTAGTTTTTTGAGCTCTTAGCGTGACAGAACGATAAAGACAGACCACACAAAACTCATATCGGCTTTTTGCCTTCCGGGGGCCTCTACAAAATAATAACTGTTATTATGCAGAACGAGTCTATTTTAAATTTAGCTACTTGAGGTGGTGTGCAGACGTGTGTTTATATATTTTCAAAGGTTATTGCCCCTGGGTGATTTTCATATCCGTTAGCGTCTATAACATAGCAGGGCCGGCTTTAAGTAAGTAGATGCCCAGGGGGTGATTTTTGTGGAGGCGCCTACCCTCTTTCAAAATCTTCATTATAAATGCACACAATAAAATTAATGAATCTAAAATAATGTCATATTTGTGAAAATAGAAATAGGGAACTTTTAAATCTCCTGTTCTTTTTTTTTTTTAATTGAGATGTATTGTATTATTTGTTTAAATTTTACATTACATTGCCAAGAAGGCGAGAACACAAGCCGGACTCTTTATCCTCACATTATCTCATCTTATATATTACAGACATTACTTTAAAAAAAAAAAGACAATTACGTCCTATGCATTTCATGTGTCAATCTAGGCAAGCATATTAATCTCTGCCAAGTCGTTGGTTTTCCTTTCTGATTCAGGCAACCCATTCCACTCTCTAATGGCACTAGGGAAGAAGGAGTACTTGTATGAATTTGTTCTGGCGTATGGAGTAAGAGATGGGCCTTTATCTTTGTGTTTTTCTGGGTATTTCATTAGGTATTGTTTTTCTATTTGTAAGTTATGGTTCAGTGTTATATGTATTATAGCTACTTTACTTTTTATTCTTCTGTCATTTTACTAGTGTTTTTACTGTAATCAAATTGGAATATTCGTTTTTTTGTAAATTTCACTGCTCTACTTTGTATATGTTCTTGTTTCTTTATGTTTTCTTGAGTTGATGGATCCCAAAAAGAGGATGCATATTCTAATATTGCCCTAACTAAAGTTAAATAGCGTCTTAGTTTATGTTCTTATTTGTTTTGTACAAATTTCTTTTAATAATCACTGAGTGATTTGATTTGATTTGATTTTAGGCACATCGGCACAATTTAGGCCATGTCGTGCCTGCAGTCCTTTAAGGACTACTCTCTCTCTAAACAACAAGGGCCAAATTCTATACAGTCATATCATTAAAATCAAGGTCTATTCACAGTTAAAATAGTAAAGGTAGTAAAAATTTAATTATTTGGTAAAAATCTAATGTAAATAGTACATGTTCACAAATTCATAAATCAGATCTTCGTAGATAACCCCACTTCCCGGATAAAGCCCAGTACCTTCCCAGGGTCGACATTATCAAATAGTGTTTTTAAGTTAGTGGCTCTAATAATCACTAATGTTTTGCTTGATGTTTTAATAGCTTCATCAATATTATTGATACATCGTCTATTTAGCATTCACTTTCCTTATAGAATGTTGAATGCCTCCAAGAGCCCAGTTGATCTGACGTAATGTTTGACGTCAACTTTGAAGGAGACTAATGTTTTTAAATCACATTAGCTAGGAAGGTTGTTTGTTTTTAAATCACAGACACTAGGAAGTCGTTGTAATCTCTAGCTCAGTGTTTGTAAGCATGAATTCCGCGAATGGGTAGGGCTTGTGTTTGCACTGTTATGGAGTTATCCGGTACCCTCCTGCACAATCGTTGTTAATGATGTGTTTATTGCCTGAAAGTCAATCACTGAGCTCAGCATGTGTACAATTTTTGATTTTCCAATGGAGGCCTCTATAGTGTCCTCATTGTTCATACGATCAGTTTTTTTTTCACCCTTCCTTACAGATAACAAACTTTTCTGCTGTAGAATGAACTGTTATTGATTTTTAGCGGCCCCCGAAAGGGGGAAAAGACGCTATTATTTTTGTGTGGAATGTCTGTCCGTCCGTCCGTTCCGTTTAGATCTCGTAAATTTGAAATGATAATGAAAAACCGGCATCATAATATTCTAGACCATTCAAAGTTCTGATGCAACGGCTACTTTTTACTTTTCTGAAAGGGAAAAATCAAATTTTTTAAATCACTTATGCAAGCATTTTTTTTTTCATAAAAATACATCACTTTTACAACTATTCACTATTAGATATCAATTAGATATTCACTATAAGACAAATGCAGATAACGATTCATACGTAAGTTCACATTCACTTTCACCTATCCTTTGGTCTGCTGGACCACTGGGGCACCACACAAGATTGTCAAAAAAAAAAAAGCTCTCTATATCCGTGGTTCGTTTCCTCTTTGAATCGTTTCTATGTTTCTTTCATGTTTTTTACTCTCCTCTCAATAACGTAAATACCTTAGTGCTGATATTCTGTGTTACATACCCTGCTTAATTCATACAACACTGTCTCATTTATAGTTCCCCACCCAGACCTTCCGATCTATAGGGCAGATGATGTAAAAGTCGTCTGTTTCTGTGGCCCACGGTTAAAAAACGGTGTCATGTTGCCAGCACAAGGGCCAACCACCTTTACTTTTTCCCCAACAAATGCGCCCAAAAGATCCCAAAAATTAAAACTCCCAGGATTTTAACCGGGACCCCTTGGTTCAGAAGCCAAGCGCTTTCCCATTCAGCCACCGCGCTCATGTCTCATTTCTTAAGCTCTTAAATAGCAGAGCCAAAACTATATTTTAATAGCATTCTCAATTTACAATTTTCTGTTGTTGTTGTTTTTTAAATTCAGTTTACATCTCAATGACAATAACACACAAGTCAAACCTGCTAACAGGTCCACGTCCAAACTGTATAACACTGTTGGGCAGTCAATATAGTTCATAGTTCAGTGTTAATAGTTGTACTTAGGTTTATTTTTAAACACAATGTATTAAGTTTCTGTCAAAGCCAAGGACACATTGTAGAGTAACAATAAGTATTTATTTTAATTCAATATGTTGTATACCAGTTAAACTTTTAAAATTATTCTATAATATTGAATTTTTTTTCAAAGTTTTTAATTATGGCAATAGCCAGTGTATGTAATTATAATAGCCTCCCGACTCCACGTAATAGTTGCATAAAATATTTTAACAAAACACAAATGACAACAAAATAATGTACTTTGGTATTTTGTTAACCGGAGACAGAATTTCTTTCATAAAAAAACTAAAAATGTACTTTTAATTATCAAGATTAGACCAATCAGTAGATTGATTAATGTGTATTCTGAATGAGATGGATAGGGGAGACATTGTTCTTAGAAAGTAATTAGAAGAAATTAATTCGCACAAGTTTACATATTACATTTTTTTTTTGTGGTTTATTCAGACTATACTTCCATTTAGACCAACACACAAGACAAACAGGTTAACGCATCCACGTCCAGACCATATAATACTGTTCAGAAGTCAAGGCTATTGAGAAGTTGTATATAGTTCATGATCAAATACATGGTTCATTGTAATATACCCGCTGGAGTTCATCAATTATAAAGTCATAGTCCCAGATATAGGACTTTAAACGAGTGGTCCAAACAAGATCAGTTTCTCATGTTCGTTACAAAGAGCGAAGACCCAAAATTGTTCATAGTTAATGATTTTGTTGGTGCGTTTACCAGCTGACAGGTCAGCCTTGAACTCCTTTTGTTCTAATGTTTTTATACCCAGCACTATATATTTAAAGCTGGGCTAATCAACAATGTTCCTGGACATCACTCAGTCATCCTCACGTTTGCGAATAAGACGTGAGTTCGACGCAATTGTATACAGGTCCAAAGGAACTTAATTAGTCTGACTGTCTCTCCTCATCACCATTGGAGAAACAGTCAGTGGGCAGAATTGCACAGCTTCCAGAAGTTAACCTGTCATCAAGCCAGCATTGCAGTGAGCTCATGAGAAATTTAGTGAACTAGATATATGTACATTATGAATACAAGTTATGTCTGGTCTGGCGATATTTTTCCTTCAATAAAATCCCGGCACAACTAATCTTCACCAGTTGATACCATGACGTTTTATAATTGAATACAATAAATTATGGTCAAATACAGGAACATTGAATTACTAATACATATAAATCCCAATGCTTATAAAAATGTGGTAAGGGAAAATGTGAATTTTTTTAAAGAAATATTGTGTTTATTACTTTTCTATTTTTATTCTTTTCAATTGGATAGAGCTCTTTGGTTCCGATAGCTAATCCCAAAACTGATGCATTTTTCTTTTAATTTTAATTTACACACATCACGCACGTATCTCCACAAAGCACACATTAAAAGAACCGTAAATTCACAGGACCTAAAAATCGTATTGTAAAAACATCTACGGATCCACACTAACAAGATCTAAAAAATTCAGACATGTAACAGAACGAGAGTTCGTGTGAGGCTCTAATTAAGAATCTCTCGTGTCTTCCTTCAATATAATGCTGCAACAGAGAACAATATTTGTTAAACTAACTACTGGCACGAAAACTGCATTATTTAACGCAGCATTAATTTACCCAGATTGATTCACTCAGTATTGATTCACACAGAATTGATTCACACATCATTGATTCAAACAGAATTGATTCACACAGCATTGATTCACACAACATTGATTCACACAGAATTGATTCACACAGCATTGATTCACACAGCATTGATTCACACAGCATTGATTCACACAGCATTGATTCACACAGAATTAATTCACACAACATTGATTCAAACAGAATTGATTCACACAGCATTGATTCACACAACATTGATTCACACAGAATTGATTCAAACAGCATTGATTCACACAGCATTGATTCACACAGCATTGATTCACTCAGCATTGATTCACACAGCATTGATTCACACAGCATTGATTCACACAGAATTGATTCAAACAACATTGATTCACACAGAATTGATTCACACAGCATTGATTCACACAGCATTGATTCACACAGCATTGATTCACACAGCATTGATTCACACAGCATTGATTCACACAGAATTCATTCACACATCATTGATTCAAACAGAATTGATTCACACAGCATTGATTCACACAGAATTCATTCACACAACATTGATTCACTCAGCATTGATTCACACAGCATTGATTCACACAGCATTGATTCACACAGAATTGATTCACACAGAATTGATTCACACAGAATTCATTCACACATCATTGATTCAAACAGAATTGATTCACACAGCATTGATTCACACAGAATTCATTCACACAACATTGATTCACTCAGCATTGATTCACACAGCATTGATTCACACAGCATTGATTCACACAGAATTGATTCACACAAAATTGATTCACACAGCATTAATTCACACATCATTGATTCAAACAGAATTGATTCACACAGCATTGATTCACACAGAATTCATTCACACAACATTGATTCACTCAGCATTGATTCACACAGCATTGATTCACACAGCATTGATTCACACAGAATTGATTCACACAGAATTGATTCACACAGCATTAATTCACACAACATTGATTCACTCAGTATTGATTCACACAACATTGATTCACTCAGTATTGATTTACACAGCATTGATTCACACAGCATTGATTCACACAGCATTGATTCACACAGCATTGATTCACACAGAATCGATTCACACAGAATTGATTCACACAGAATTAATTCACACAACATTGATTCACTCAGTATTGATTCACACAGAATTGATTCACACAGCATTGATTCACTCAGCATTGATTCACACAGCATTAATTCACACAGCATTAATTCACACAGCATTGATTCACTCAGCATTGATTCACACAGCATTAATTCACACAGCATTAATTCACACAACATTGATTCACTCAGCATTGATTCACACAGCATTAATTCACACAGCATTAATTCACACAACATTGATTCACTCAGCATTGATTCACTCAACATTGATTCAAACAGAATTAATTTACACAACATTGTTTCACTTAGCATTGATTCGCAGCTACAGGTGAAGGGATGGGATGGGAAAATAAAGGTGAGGAGGGTTAAATTCCTTGGGCCCCACGCATTTTTGGGGCCCCGAATTGCATCAGCGGGTTTAGAGAGTGGTTCCTTTTTTCCCAAGAAATCCCTGGTGCCGGCTGTGAGTTAATAAACGGCATTGTTTTTATAAAACATTAATTTCGTGTTTTTTTTCTTTTCTATATTTAACATATATCGATCTTTCTGGGCCCTCTGGTCATCAACTCTCTGGGGCCCTCATGTCATCGATTCTTCGGGTCCCTTTTGTCATTGATTCTACTGGGCACTCTTGTTATCGATTCTTATGAGTCTTGTTATCAACTCTACGGGGCACTCTTGTCATCGTTCCTTCGGCACCTTCTTGTCATCAACCATTCGGGGCTCACTTGTAATCGACCATTCGGAGCCCTTTTGTCATCGACTCCTCGGGACCCTCTTGTCATCGACCCTTGTGTCATCAACCCTTCGCGGGTCATCTTTTATCAACTCTTCGGTATCCATTTGGCATCTACTCTTCGGAGACCTCTGGTCAATATTTAAAAACAAACCAAAAGGAAGTCTGAGAAACTTAACTCTTTCTCTCCTAATCGACGATACCATCGTTGATTTTGACCTCATTACATTAAATTAATGTTTTTGTTTTTTTAAACTTGACTTTGAATTATATAAAAAAGCATGCATTTCCCTTTAATTCCATACCAAATACAACATTTTCTGATAACAAACAACAAAGCTATTGAAGCTTAATCATAAAAGGGTAGTGAAATAGTAAATGAGCAAAATGAAGAATTCCTTCGAAAACGTAGAAAAAATAATTACGGAGAGAAAGAGTTAAAAACCTCTCATAATTACCGACAGGGATCGTTACATCAGATCCTTTGAAATAGAACGTCACATCATTAAGAAGAAATGCTTCTCTCAAACGTGAGATCATAACAGGAATGGAGCGAACTAATTATTGAGAAAAACAGAAATCGATAGTTCTCTTTTATTCCAGTAAAATCAATATAATAATATTTAGCTAGTAGAGCATGATTATGTTCAAAGAAAATCATTTTTAAAAATCCGGATTCAGAAAAAAAAAAAAAAACTCAGTTTATTTATGTAGTTTAATGCTTATTTGTCGTGGGTATCACTTTAAACTGGGAGAGTGTCTTCCAAAAGAATAAATGTTTATCGAACATGTTTCTGTTTGAAATAAAGGGCAATAATAATATAGATCCGTCGGACAAAGAAAGATATAAAGACTTTGTAGGATGTGAGGCTGAGTCATAAATCGCTTGGCTACCTATCAAAGGACTCAAGTTTTGATCCCGGCTCGAGCTGTTTGCTGAGAGCCAAAGGGCAGCAGGGAAACCCTCTCCCAGATACCTCCTTCCTCTCCCCACATGTCCACAAAAGACATTTGACTAGAGCAAACTGAGCAAGCGATGACATGAAAGATGTGAAATAGAATAGCGATTTAAAATGTTTAACAGGCAATAGAAACAATAATCATTTTTAAAACCAAAGCTTGTCTAAGAGGAAATAACCGCTAATTACTACCATTGATCTGAAATGTACAGGGTTTAGCTCCCTTTCTATAATGTTTAAAAAATATTTAATTAGTATTAAATTATTACCTAACTGGTTAAATTTGTGGATTGATTCGTGTATTATCATCGACTATGAATAATTATGCCCAATTTCATCTTGATCCGAGAATGGGAAATGGGAGAAAAAAAAATGGAAACTTTTTACCTGACAGACAGACAGAGTGAGTTGATATTAGCTTTGTAAAAAATACTAGGGTTTCGCTAAACTATTTTTAATCAGAAGGGGGCAGAATGCTGCTTAAATCTATTTCTTTCGACAGTGGTTATAAATCTATATTTACAGTAGGGCACTTCATCGTTGTGTTTAACAAAGCTTATAGATCTATTAACTCACTCTGTCAGTCTATGCGCATTCTTTTACACTTTTTTCCACCTTCCAAAAGTTCCAATTCTCGGATCAAATTGAAATTTTACACAATTATTATTTTTGTAATTTGTTTTTTAGTTTTAATTGGTTAACCAGTTTAAATCATTAATCAATAAATTTAAATCTATCTAGTACAAATATAAAAAAATTCACAATAATGTTTTTATAATTATTTTTATTCTCTTCAAAGTTGTCATTGAAAAAAAAAACTCTCTATATAATATTTGCTATTCTTGTATTACATCTTAGCTATTTAAACACCCTCAGAGTGTCAAATTAAAGTGCTTTGTCTAATCAACAGTGTCATTAGATACGATGAAAAAGATTTTAATTATCTATTTTTATAGTATCATTCCATTAATAACGATAATTACTCAGGAAGGCTATTAAATAAAAGTTGTGATCAATCTTTTTCATGGCCAGAAAAAACAAACTGTTAATGAACTAAGATTTAATTACAAACAAGCACACACACACACAAAATAGAATGAAAATTACTTAATTTTTGTTTTGGAGAATATATTTAATCTATTGATTAGCATTGTCATTGGCTGAGTGGTTAAGCGCTTGGGTTTCCGAACCTGGGGTTCTGGGTTTGAATCTCGGTGAAGACTGAAGATTTTGAGTTTCGGGATGTTTACCTGACATTAGTTGGTCAAAAGTAAAGGAGGTTGGTCTTTGTGGTGGCCACATGACACCTCTCGTTAACCGTGGGCCACAGAAACAGAAGACCTTATTATCAACTGCCCTATAGACTGTATGGTATTATAAGGGAACAGAAACATAACAAATGTAATTGGATATCATAACATTGTAAGAGAAACATTGTTGTATGTAATGTCTATAATGTCAGGGTGTTCCAGGTATAGTTGTATTGCTAGGTCTCGGTTGAATTTGGATGGATCTCTTTATTCACAAGATATACAAGCAGTAGAAAAAAATTCTTATTAAAAACCAAAGCTTTTCTAAGAGGTAATCACTGCTAATTACTTCTATTTATCTCAAAATTACACGGTTTATCTCCCTTTTTGTTATATAAAAAAAATAATTTGTACTAAATGATTAATTTATTTGTACATTTGTGGATCGGTTCGTGTATTGTTATCGACTATGAATAATTATGCAAAATTTCCATTTGATCCGAGAATGGGAATTGGGGGATAAAAGTGTCAAGACGTAATAGGGAGACTATTCATTAAATTGCAGTTACTCCCCTTTTTTCGATCTCATACAAATAATCACCAACAATAAATTAACTAATTGTTTAATTTTTGAATTAATTCAATTCTTGCCAGGTTCAGTGAATAATTGTGCAAAGTTTTAACTTGATCCGAGAATTAATGGGAGAAAAAACATGTTCAAAATGTTTTACATGACAGACAGTACAGACAGAGTTTGTGTAAGCTTGGTAAAAAGTAAACGAAAAGTAAACACCTGTTTCAGACCTTACAATCTATTGGGCACATTATATAAAGGTTTTCTTTTGCTCAAGGCTAATGATGAAATGTCAATTCGTTTCCACAATTAATAAAGACAAGGCCGGCCTTAGACAATTGGATATCTCTGCGCAATAAATTTGATGGCCCCAAATAAAATATAGATATAAAAAAACTAACAGCAATTTAAGTTTTGCTATTTCTTATCCAAACAAAAAAATAATTTATGAGTCCTATGCGAG
This sequence comes from Biomphalaria glabrata, assembly GCF_947242115.1. Taxonomy (NCBI): domain Eukaryota; kingdom Metazoa; phylum Mollusca; class Gastropoda; family Planorbidae; genus Biomphalaria; species Biomphalaria glabrata. Next base: position 84,366,785 of record NC_074711.1, read on the forward strand.
GCCTTACGCGGCGGCCTAGTTTACCTATGCCTAGCGCCGGCCCTGATACACGTACCCTTATTGGTTGAGATATGTATATAGCTACCAACAGAAGATCAACAGTCATGTTACCACACAGTATAATAATAGAGGAAGGATATCTTTGCTGCTAGCAGTTACTATTTAACTATTGTAAAGGCTACGCAGTAACTGTTGATAGATTCTCTATCCCTAACTAAGCCAACTCGGAGTCATCACATTGGATCTAGCGTTCAATGAACCTGTTCAGTGCATTTTCTAGTCTATTACAGTTTCATCTATTTCGACTTCAGTGTACATTAAATTCACAGTAACACAAGCAGTAGACCATAGACTCGAATTTTAACTCTTTAAAACACATTATGTACTTGCATCTATATGTCTCAATAATGTAGAAATTATTTCCATTATTCGATATCAAACAAAAGAATTAATTACCAATATTTGACTAATTAGTTAATTTTTTAATTGATTCGTGTTTTGTTAGGTACAATAAATAATTGTTTAAAATTTCAACTTGATTCGAGAATGGGCGTGGGAGAAATAACGTGTTCTATTATCTAAAGGGACACAAAACTTCTTATTTAGTTATATATGTGAATACTGAAGAATTAATTTCCCTTGTTCGTATCAAACAAAATAATTTATTACCAGTAATTAAATGACTTGCTGGTTAATCATGCGTTCTGTCTTGTCTATGCTATGCCATTGAATAATTGAGCTAAGTTTCAACTTGATCCAAAAATTATTTTGTGAAAAATGACATGTAAAAACTGTCTACCTGACAGACTGAGTTACTATACATTTTCTAAAAACATCCACTGCCAACAAAATGATTCAGGGGCACTTTCGTAATGGGGATTTTGGACATTTGAGGGTTTGAACCGGCTTTCTCTAAATCAGGGGTTCTCAACCTGTGGATCGCGACCCGCTTGGGGGTCAATTGACGATATGCCAGGGGTCGCCTAAGACCATCAAAAATTAGGATTGTTATTATCTATGCTTCTATTGCTGTTAGGGGGGGGGTCGCGGCAGAGTGGTATATTGTAAAAAGGGGTCGCCGAGCTTGAAAGGATGAGAACCGGCTTTCTCTAAATACAAATCAATTACGTTAATGATGAATAACAGGTTACAAAAGTTGATCACCAAAAGGTCTCGAGAACCTTAACACTTTAATTATTCATTTTCCGTACGCTATGAAGACTGTAGCACATGATTGAGGAAGCTATTGGTAGAGTATAGAACTATTTGTCTTAATTTCAGCTCAATATTTTCTTCTTGGCCAATGTCTTAAGAACTTTGGTGACCCAGATACAGAGACACAACAATGAGCCCAGCAACTACAGGTGGGTCTATTCTGTTGTTTGTTTGTTTGTTTTTTAATGACTTTTTTTTAGAGAAACCTTTGCAAAACTTATGTCCGAGACGATGGGCCACTGTGAACGAATAATTTGGTTTCAATTTACATCTTTTTTCTTTTTGTGTGTTTTTTTTTTGTGTGTATATCTTAAGAGAGCATTAGAACTAGCAAAAAGCTAACCTGCGAATTGTGATGCCAGGATGTGAAACAAATGAAGACTTTATCACACCATCACTTCCAAAAAAATCTTATTAAAACTTTATTTTTGGTTTTTATTATTAATAATGCAATTTTTTTTGCGTATGCATATCAACAATATAAAATATGTTGACAAAGGCAATTTGTATAATACAAATAAAAAGCTGTTAAAATTTTTTTTAATCCATTTAATCATTCCAAATTAACCATTAGTAAAGTGCGAATCAAATTTTAGTGAGTCTCGCAAAAGTGACGAAACTTTAGGTGGGTGCCAACTGGGCTTCATAGACATAAATAAATATAGACTTAAAAAAGGAAATAACTTCATGTAACTTGAAAACATGTATATCTATTGTATTCGGATTTCCGAATTCTGAAAAATTGAAAAATTGCATGATCTTCAGTCTTAGAGATTAAACAAAACTCCTAGACATAAATAAAGTACACAGACATGCAAGTCACAAATTTTCGTTTCATAAAACTCTATTATCGGCCAGTCTATATTTATGTATGTCTTATATGCTGGGCTTTCAGAGGGAGATCAATGTTGAAGGCCTAAAGCTGGTACATGTCAGTAGTTGTAAACACTTCGGAGCTATCGTTTCAGATAAATGAACCAAAGATGAACTAGTGGTCAGAACTGCACATTCAAAACGATATGAAAAAAAAAGAAAGGCATGTCGTCGAGATTAAATTTAGACTTATGCGCTCCATGGGGCCACTTTCTTACATGCTTGCGCATCTTGGACACTGACTGCAGAACTAGGGAGGAGGGTTATAGTAATGGATCTGAGATGCTAGAGAGTGATCCTGTGCATCACATACAAGGACCGCATCACAAACGAAGAGATTAGAGACAGGGTTAGCGATTGAATCCACACGATGACCTGCTTACAACTGTCAAAAACGCAAACTAAAACCCTATGGCCGTATCACAAGGTCCTCTTAAGAGCATATATTTTCTATTCATCCAATCGTCATCAAATTTTGCATACACGCTCATGACAACGCATGAATTTATAAAAGAAAATCAACTATTAGTTAATCACTTAGTCGGAATTCATTAGTTTTGCAATATAGAATATAGAGATAATATTAAAGCAAACTAAGGGGAGGTAAACCTTGTGTTTGCAAGTTTGGTCGTTCGCTAAAATTTTCAAACTAACAATAGGTTATTCTTGTTAATAGCTCATTTTCTAACATGTCGGCCTTCCATTCGGGAGGCTAGAGTTCAAATTCAGACTCGAGCAACTTTTTAAAAAATTGCTTTATAAAAGGCAGCTCGGAAACCTTCTGCCATATATCTCTCCCACCAGCTGGTCCACAAAAGTGATTGGACCTTTCAGCAGAGGAAAAGAAAAGACTACGATTTGCAGAATGGAAAGATAGCTGGAGTCAAATAAAATAAATGCATGTTTATGTGTAGATTATAACACAGACTGATTGGGTAGTAAACATTGTCTTGATTACCACTTTCACGAACAATTTTCTTTCTATAAAAATACAGTGACTTTAATCCGTCAGTCAATGATCTGTGATAGTTAATAATCGTAAAGGTGTAAGAAGATTACGCTGGCTTGGACATGTCACCCGCATGCCAGATAGTAGAATCCCGAAAATACCCCATATGCTTAGCTTGTGAAGGGATTCAGGCCCAAGAATAACATATAGAGATGCCTGCAAGCGAGACATGAGAGCATGTGGGAAGAAATAGCCAAAGACCGGAGTGCATGGAGACCATAGACTGTAATATATAGTCTATGATGGAGACAGACTGCTAGGACGATCCTCGCTGAGAGGAAAAGAAACGAAGCGGCCCTTAATCAAGAGGGGAAAAAAGAAAGCTGCTCTGTCCGCTAGCCCTGAATTAGCCTGATTAGCCACACCAGATTCTGCCCTGTCTCAAGACTAAACCAAAACCAGTGACTCACCTGGGCGCATCTATTGCCTCTTGAGCCATGTATATGTAAGACTAAAAGGCTAAAATAATAAATGGTTGTTTTTTTTTAAGTTTTAAAAAAATGATTATATTACTTCGCATTCAAAAGTAGAAGAAAAAAATAGAAACGTTGGTGATCGCCAAGTCTGGACAGTTCCCGAACAAAGTTAACTTCAATTGTTGTGTAATCCAGGAACTTGCGTTTTTTGTCGTATGTGTTGTTGGTAAAAAAAATACTCGTAGGAACTAAAGACAGATCCTTTCGAAAGAATCCCAACATCTAGGACTTCGTGTCTACAACAAAGGACAATGAACAACCTAATGATGGTCAAGTTTGGACAGTTTCTGAACAATGTTAACCTTAATGGTTGTGTAAACCGGGAACTTGCTCTTTTGTCTTATGTGTTTTTAGCAATGTAATCTCTTTTACTGAATTAAAAAAAATATTTACAAACCCCTGATATAACAGTGTTGTTATCCAAAAAACATTTCCAAAAAGAGCAAAAAAAGAAAGAAAAAAATAAGACTAAAAAGGCTAAAATAATAAATAGTTTTTAAAAAAAAGTTTAAAAAAACAACGATTCGCATTAAAAAGTAGAAGGAAAAAAAATTTAAAACGTTGGTGTGAATTTCACTTTTTCCCTTTATTCTAATCTTAAAGAAGACAGACACAAGAAAGTACAATCCACCTGTTCTGTTGTCACAGATTAATAATAAATTACTGGAGACGTTACTAATTACTAATGATAATAACGAGACTGTCTTGATCAAGGTAGACATATATAACTAACTTTTATTTCCGTCCGATCCTTTGCTTTCGCACAAAACATAAACAACAAACAATGACGTAATATCATATAATATTAGCACACCACCACTTCTTTCCTATGTTGTAGCTTCTACTTTTTAGTGCGTTCTTATTGCATTGTATCTGGTTGTATCTTAATTTTACTTTTTATTATTTATTAAATTTGTCTGTGTTAAAAACCCGGTATACCTGTTATTGAGACACTTAAGAGACACACAAAAAAGGTGTATCAAACAGATGACTGTTAGAAGTGACGTCTTGGTTCAGAAACCCAACTGCCAGACAGCACGCGAGTAAGGTATCAGCAGACGTAATGGCTTAAGATGTTTAATGCTAGGGGGGAAAAAGGAATTTAGATGTCACCTGAGACTTGGGACAAGCTGATCAACTATGGAGGCCAGTGCTTTCTGGCCGTTTTATGAGTTCTTCTTCTTTTTTTTTTGTGTCTTTCGTTGAAACAGAAGTCGTCTCCCTTAGGAAGTTGTGTCCGTCGAATAAAAACCGAAAAATAAAACAAATGGAGAAAGAAAATGAGTTTTATTAATAGAAAAAGGGAAAGAACAACTGGAGAATACGTGGAAATACAGTCGAAAGAAGTGTCAATCAAATCTTTATGTGTGTCTATATGTGTTTGTATGATTGTGTTTCGAAGCGTTTGCTTAAAAATATATAAAAAGAAAATAAACGTGTGTGGTGAATAAGTAGGTCAAGGTCAATATGAGATCGTCTTAAACATGATCTAGTTTTTTAAGTAGATCAAGGTCAATATGAGATAATCTTTAAACATGATCTAGTTTTGTAAGTAGATCAAGGTCAATATGAGATGATCTTAAACATGATCTAGTTTTTGTTTATAATTTTTTACAAGTTTTCTTCGCACTTAAATAGGCTTTCATTTTATTTTGGCGTCTGTCAATCATGGTCCTTGTGTTTATTAATTGAAATGACATTAGAGTGACATCTTGTTTGGGGGTGTCGATGATAAGACAGCAAAGGAAGGCTCCCCCCAACTCATCCGCCCCTCCTTTCCACAAACACAGACAGCGTTCCACATTTTTTTTTCTCCATCTTTTTACTTTCGAGCTTCTGGCACCAAGTACAAAGATGTCGATGTTAGTAACTATGTACGCTTAAATGAATGTTGATTTTGAATTGTACCTGCCAACATTGGGCATACGAAGCTTGAACAATCAGAAAAATTCACCTATTCAGGCAGCGCTATCACAAACAATGGAGATGCATGTCGGACTGGGAAAGTAAGAGCCGTCTTCCAAAAAAAAAATACGGCCTATCTGGGTGTAATGAAATGATAACGACTAGAATACCAATAATATGGCTTTATTTGACAAAATTAGACGACAGTAAACAGTGAATGAAACCAGCACGTCTAGCATACCACTGATGCAGTCTATACACACACACACACTGGACATGAAACACAACAATGGCCATGACCTTCAGACACGCTGGACGCACGCAGAAAATCAACTCAGTTACACTACACTGGGCAAACAAATCAGTCAGCCTGGAGACCAGATCCACCTCAATATAATAAACGTTCCAACGGCCACCGTCGCTTGTCATGGAAGTCATTCACCAAGTTTCTCGGCAGTGATGTCTGTCACCAAGTTTGAAAAGAGACTAAGCCTGTCTCGGCAGTGATGTCTGTCGAAAAGTTTGAAAAGAGACTAAGCCTGTCTCGGCAGTGATGTCTGTCGAAAAGTTTGAAAAGAGACTAAGCCTGTCTCGGCAGTGATGTCTGTCGAAAAGTTTGAAAAAAGACTAAGCCTGTCTCGGCAGAGATGTCTGTCACCAAGTTTGAAAAGAGACTAAGCCTGTCTCGACAGAGATGTCTGTCACCAAGTTTGAAAAGAGACTAAGCCTGTCACGACAGAGATGTCTGTCACCAAGTTTGAAAAAAGACTAAGCCTGTCTCGGCAGAGATGTCTGTCGCCAAGTTTGAAAAAAGACTAAGCCTGTCTCGGCAGAGATGTCTGTCACCAAGTTTGAAAAGAGACTAAGCCTGTCACGACAGAGATGCCTGTCACCAAGTTTGAAAAAAGACTAAGCCTGTCTCGGCAGAGATGTCTGTCGCCAAGTTTGAAAAAAGACTAAGCCTGTCTCGGCAGAGATGTCTGTCACCAAGTTTGAAAAGAGACTAAGCCTGTCACGACAGAGATGTCTTAAAAGGGTACTAACTATAACATACCGAGATCATGTCACCAATAGAGAAGTCAGTTCTTGTACGGGCACTCGTCCCCTGAGTGAAATAATGTCCGAACGTCGTATGGGATTCACTGGACATATCATTAGACAAGACGAAACGGTTTTGACCAAGTCAGCCGTAACATAGAAACCGAAAATAGAAGAGAGAAAACAAAGCCGACCACGTCTAACGTGACCTAATATCGATGAAACCCCACCTGGGAAGAGGCTGTGGAGGTCGCCTATGACAAATCTCTGTGGAGAGAGCTTGCCGCCCTTATTGCCGAAAGGCGCAGGATGACCTAAGTCTTAAGATAGCTCACGAGTTAATCATCTCATCTCATCTCTGGCGGTGGTTCTTTCTGGGGCATAGGCCACCAACCAGCTTCCTCCAGGCATCTCGGTTCTGGGCGAGTCTCTCCAACTGTCCCCACGTCTTGCCCATCTGATTGGCATCTGCTTCCGGATCGCGGCGCCATTTTACGGATGAGACGCCTTAAGCCCATGAACCTCCTCTCTCTCTCTTGTTCTCTCCATCTCTCACTCTATCTCTCTTTCTCCGTGCTCATCTCTCTCTTTTCCTCTCCCTATATCTCTCCCTTTCCTCTCACTCTTGTTCTCTCTCCCTGCATCTCTCTCTCTCTTTTTCTGTATCTGTATTTCTCCCTTTCCTTTTCTTTTCTCTCCCTTCTCTCTCTCTCTCTCTCTCTCTCAATTTTATACTGTACATATGGAAATCTCAAAGTTTAGGACCAAATATCTCTGGTTCTCACTTGGTCAATGTACGCTAATCTCACGATATAAAGGAAGGTCCCCCAAATAAAGGCGAATCCATATCTTTGAAAGAAAGTAGCGAGGCAATCGCAATAATTGCACCAAACCCGGATTCGCCCATGACTCTATTCCACGTCTTGAGTAGACTCTCATTACTATTCTCTTGCCCTACCAAAAAAAAATAAAGCTACTTACTATGAGATCGTCTTAAACATGATCTAGTTTTTTAAGTAGATCAAGGTCAATATGAGATAATCTTTAAACATGATCTAGTTTTGTAAGTAGATCAAGGTCAATATGAGATGATCTTAAACATGATCTAGTTTTTGTTTATAATTTTTTACAAGTTTTCTTCGCACTTAAATAGGCTTTCATTTTATTTTGGCGTCTGTCAATCATGGTCCTTGTGTTTATTAATTGAAATGACATTAGAGTGACATCTTGTTTGGGGGTGTCGATGATAAGACAGCAAAGGAAGGCTCCCCCCAACTCATCCGCCCCTCCTTTCCACAAACACAGACAGCGTTCCACATTTTTTTTTCTCCATCTTTTTACTTTCGAGCTTCTGGCACCAAGTACAAAGATGTCGATGTTAGTAACTATGTACGCTTAAATGAATGTTGATTTTGAATTGTACCTGCCAACATTGGGCATACGAAGCTTGAACAATCAGAAAAATTCACCTATTCAGGCAGCGCTATCACAAACAATGGAGATGCATGTCGGACTGGGAAAGTAAGAGCCGTCTTCCAAAAAAAAAATACGGCCTATCTGGGTGTAATGAAATGATAACGACTAGAATACCAATAATATGGCTTTATTTGACAAAATTAGACGACAGTAAACAGTGAATGAAACCAGCACGTCTAGCATACCACTGATGCAGTCTATACACACACACACACTGGACATGAAACACAACAATGGCCATGACCTTCAGACACGCTGGACGCACGCAGAAAATCAACTCAGTTACACTACACTGGGCAAACAAATCAGTCAGCCTGGAGACCAGATCCACCTCAATACAATAAACGTTCCAACGGCCACCGTCGCTTGTCATGGAAGTCATTCACCAAGTTTCTCGGCAGTGATGTCTGTCACCAAGTTTGAAAAGAGACTAAGCCTGTCTCGGCAGTGATGTCTGTCGAAAAGTTTGAAAAGAGACTAAGCCTGTCTCGGCAGTGATGTCTGTCGAAAAGTTTGAAAAGAGACTAAGCCTGTCTCGGCAGTGATGTCTGTCGAAAAGTTTGAAAAAAGACTAAGCCTGTCTCGGCAGAGATGTCTGTCACCAAGTTTGAAAAGAGACTAAGCCTGTCTCGACAGAGATGTCTGTCACCAAGTTTGAAAAGAGACTAAGCCTGTCACGACAGAGATGTCTGTCACCAAGTTTGAAAAGAGACTAAGCCTGTCTCGGCAGAGATGTCTGTCACCAAGTTTGAAAAAAGACTAAGCCTGTCTCGGCAGAGATGTCTGTCGCCAAGTTTGAAAAAAGACTAAGCCTGTCTCGGCAGAGATGTCTGTCACCAAGTTTGAAAAGAGACTAAGCCTGTCACGACAGAGATGCCTGTCACCAAGTTTGAAAAAAGACTAAGCCTGTCTCGGCAGAGATGTCTGTCGCCAAGTTTGAAAAAAGACTAAGCCTGTCTCGGCAGAGATGTCTGTCACCAAGTTTGAAAAGAGACTAAGCCTGTCACGACAGAGATGTCTTAAAAGGGTACTAACTATAACATACCGAGATCATGTCACCAATAGAGAAGTCAGTTCTTGTACGGGCACTCGTCCCCTGAGTGAAATAATGTCCGAACGTCGTATGGGATTCACTGGACATATCATTAGACAAGACGAAACGGTTTTGACCAAGTCAGCCGTAACATAGAAACCGAAAATAGAAGAGAGAAAACAAAGCCGACCACGTCTAACGTGACCTAATATCGATGAAACCCCACCTGGGAAGAGGCTGTGGAGGTCGCCTATGACAAATCTCTGTGGAGAGAGCTTGCCGCCCTTATTGCCGAAAGGCGCAGGATGACCTAAGTCTTAAGATAGCTCACGAGTTAATCATCTCATCTCATCTCTGGCGGTGGTTCTTTCTGGGGCATAGGCCACCAACCAGCTTCCTCCAGGCATCTCGGTTCTGGGCGAGTCTCTCCAACTGTCCCCACGTCTTGCCCATCTGATTGGCATCTGCTTCCGGATCGCGGCGCCATTTTACGGATGAGACGCCTTAAGCCCATGAACCTCCTCTCTCTCTCTTGTTCTCTCCATCTCTCACTCTATCTCTCTTTCTCCGTGCTCATCTCTCTCTTTTCCTCTCCCTATATCTCTCCCTTTCCTCTCACTCTTGTTCTCTCTCCCTGCATCTCTCTCTCTCTTTTTCTGTATCTGTATTTCTCCCTTTCCTTTTCTTTTCTCTCCCTTCTCTCTCTCTCTCTCTCTCTCTCAATTTTATACTGTACATATGGAAATCTCAAAGTTTAGGACCAAATATCTCTGGTTCTCACTTGGTCAATGTACGCTAATCTCACGATATAAAGGAAGGTCCCCCAAATAAAGGCGAATCCATATCTTTGAAAGAAAGTAGCGAGGCAATCGCAATAATTGCACCAAACCCGGATTCGCCCATGACTCTATTCCACGTCTTGAGTAGACTCTCATTACTATTCTCTTGCCCTACCAAAAAAAAATAAAGCTACTTAAATGACTCAATATTTACGGACCGCCCCTGGCTAGAAGGGATTACAAAAACCAAAGAGAGCACCATTTGTCGGTGATCCCCCTCTCACATTACTTAATTGAGCCCCGTCGTTTCATTTCTAGATGTCGATGGGGTCCGGTGGAAATAGTGGGGAATAAAAAAAACTTCCTTTGTTTAACGCACCGTTTTACCCGGGCATGCTACCCTGCCTCAAAGTGGCGCCCGGGTGGAAACGATCGTAAGAGGAAATGATTAGGCTAAATGGTAGCAAAACAAGACTCCCGTGGGGGTGCCTAAGGGGGTGCGAGAGCATCCTCATTGCACTGTGCGGAGTTGTATAAAAGCTCCCACAACCTTGTCACAATCCAGGCGCTGTTCCTCAAGGGGCCGTTACATAAATGGAGTGTCCCGCACAGTTAGCCTGGTATAGAAAAGGAAAGTGGCGGGGGTCTTAGTGTATGCGGTGAGAGAGATCTCTTGTTCACTTTTGCTGGCCTATAGTTCCTAGAGCCGAGGGCTGAACTCTACCTGACAATTGAAGAAGAAGAAGAACGCACCGTTTAGGTCAATAGTGAGATAAATAAAGTGAGAACCCAGAATGTCTGGGTAAGACAAAGAGGGGACACCTGCAACTGACAACAAGGGGGGACGAACAATATATGTTGTTATGGCTAGTCTCAGATTCCGAAGATTTAAAAGGAGTACAGTATTTCAGGTAGCTACGCATTACTACAGTGGTTTTCAACCTTTTTTTGGGGGGCCTACAGCCCCCTTTTCGTATTTTCTCTTTTAAAATATTCGCCAGCGCCCCCGATCTAAGAAAATCAATTATAAAGAAGCTTGAGAAGGCAAATTTGAACAAAGTCTCATTTATTTATTAATTTTTATGCTGTTAATAACACTTATCCCGCTTGGGAGACGAACGCATGCCAAAGGCATTACAGAGGTGCCTTCCGTAAGAGCTATAAAGATCCACTCAGGCGCCCCCTATTGTGCCCAGCGCCCCCTACCGTCCCTTTGGCTCCCAGCACCCCCCCCCCCCAAATCATGAAAACGCCCCCCAGTGGGTGAAAGCGCCCCCGTTGAAGACTACTGCATTACTAGTTTGTGATCTACATTTTTTGCCACATCCAATGCAGACAAAGCCTGTGGTCGATTTAAGATCTGTCTTCGCCGTCTACACCAGTCCTTGGCAATAGCTTTCCTTTTGATCTCAAATGTATATCTCGCGGCTTTTGTAATAGATCTCCAGCTGCCTCCAGCTATATCCAGCTGTCTCCAACTATCTCCAGCTATCTCCAGCTGTCTTCAGCTATCTCCAGCTGTCGCCAGTTATCTCTAGCTGTCTCCAGCTATCTCTTTAGGAAACCACTATGCCAGTCAAGAGAAGCTGGCGTCTTATCATGTCTTTAAAGCTTTAAATATGATAATTGTTTAGCGTTTACGCATTTTACCCCCCCCCCCCTTAGTCTACTTCAACTTAACCTGTCCCCTAGTCTGATGGAATGAGTAACCTCTTTCTCAATTCCTCAATGTCTTTCAACAGGATTTGTCTCTTCCATAGATAGGCCCGTCCATTTATTGGTGCTATCTCTTGATGCTGTCCATTTCTTGATGCTGTCCATTTCTTGATGCTGTCCTTTTCTTGATTTTGTCCATTTCTTGATGCTGTCCATTTCTTGGTGCTGTCCATTTCTTGATGCTGTCCATTTCTTGATTCTGTCCATTTCTTGATGCTGTCCATTTCTTGATGCTGTCCATTTCTTGATGCTGTTCATTTCTTGATGCTGTCCATTTCTTGATTCTGTCCATTTCTTGATGTTGTCCATTTCTTGATGCTGTCCATTTCTTGATGCTGTCCATTTCTTGGTGCTGTCCATTTATTGGTGCTATTTCTTGATGCTGTCCATTTATTGATTCTGTCCATTTCTTGATGCTGTCCATTTTCTTGATTCTGTCCATTTCTTGATGCTGTCCATTTCTTGATGCTGTCCATTTCTTGATGCTGTTCATTTCTTGATGCTGTCCATTTCTTGATTCTGTCCATTTCTTGATGTTGTCCATTTCTTGATGCTGTCCATTTCTTGATGCTGTCCATTTCTTGGTGCTGTCCATTTATTGGTGCTATTTCTTGATGCTGTCCATTTATTGATTCTGTCCATTTCTTGATGCTGTCCATTTTGTTGATGCTGTCCATTTCTTGATTCTGTTCATTTCTTGAGGCTGTCCATTTCTTGATGCTGTCCATTTCTTGATTCTGTTCATTTCTTGAGGCTGTCCATTTCTTGATGCTGTCCATTTCTTGATGCTGTCCATTTCTTGATGCTGTCCATTTATTGATGCTGTCCATTTATTGGTGCTATTTCTTGATGCAGTCCATTTCTTGATGCTGTTCTTCCATCATTTCCTTTGTTTGCCTCATTTTCCCTAGACCTCTATCACCAGACTATCACAAAACTATCACAAGACTATCACAAAACTATCACCAGACTATCACAAGACTATCGCAAGATTTTCACCAAGTTATCACCAAACTATCACCAGACTATCACAAGACTATCATCTATCACCAGAATATTACTAGACTATAATCAGACTATCACCAAACTATCACAAGAGATTTTCACCAAGTTTTCACCAGAATATTACCAGACTATCACCAAAACTATCACCAGACTATCACATGACTATCATCTATCACCAGAATATTACCAGACTATAATCAGACTATCACCAAACTATCAACAAACAATCATCAGACTATCAATGAACTATCACCAGACTATCACCAAACTATAATAAAAAGTAAAGTTCCCCTTTCAGACCTTGCGATCTATAGGGCAGATGATGTAAAGGTCAACTGTTTTTGTGGCCCACGGTTAACATCCCCTAACTATCATCAGATTATCACCAGACTATCACCAGGCTATCACAAGACCATCACCAAACTAAAGTCTGCCTAGTGAAAGGGTGTGATTTTGTGATATTTTCCCCTCCCGTCCCGTCGTAGGCGACCCCTGCCAAATCCTCAATCGACCTCCAAAGGGGTCGCGATCCACAGGTTGAGAACCCCTGGTTCAACCCTCCTCATAGTGTAACGCAGAAATTACTAAGCCAAAAAATAAATAAATAAATATAAAATAAAATAATTAAAGAGTGTTATTTTAAAACAATAGAAACATTTTTTAGGAACACTAATTAAAAAAAGAATCTCATGACTGAATTCCTTAACAGAAAGTACAAACTTTCCAATATTATCACGTGGCTCACTTGAAGTTCTGGCCTTTTCAACATAGGCAAAACATAATAAAATAAGGTGCATGCGATGTTATTAAAGGGCAGTAATTAGTGCTATAATTTATCGTGTAATCAGTTGAGGATTATCTCTCATATTCTTTTCACATTTCATAAAGTCTGGTCTTTTTTATACATTCAAAGTAGTAAAATTGTATATATATTTTTAAACATGGAAATGTAGCCAAGTATATTTAAGCACTAATAACAAAATAACAACAAAATATTGTTAGACCACTAAAGTTTCCATGTATCAACATTGTTTTCATTAGGACACATCATATCTGACAGCAATTACTAGAATGTAATGTTAATCCACTGAAAAAAAATAAACAATTATTCAAAATCATTGGTTAGGTAGTATGTCTTTGATATTAAATAATATTTCTATTACTGTTATTATATTTTTAGGTTAATCACTTTTCAATTCTTTATGATTTAATACTTGTGAATTATGATAACTTACAAATAAAAACATATTAAAAAAAAAAAAAAGCCCACAAAAGAGGCAAGATGGCCCATAAAAGAGGCATATAAAGCCCAAAAAAGAGGCATAAGGCCCAAGGATTCCTATGATGATAAAGCTAAAACTGAATAGCGCAAATTCTGAGGTTTCCTTTAATAAAAAAAAAAAAAAAAAAAAAACAATTATTCAAAATCATAACATAATGGAGGTGAAAAAGAAAGGTGAGTTTCCCCAGCAGATAATGTGTTCAACTACTGATATCTTAAGAGAAGAGTCTGAGGCATCATAACAACAATGAATAAAAAGTGTTGGTGTCTTATCTGCAGTATGTAACTGGCACAATGACATAGAACCCTTCCACTAGCAAAGTCAATCAGATTTACTTTAAAAAAAACAAACAAACAAATTGGCAGAAGCATTCAGCGGTAGTACCAAACCTATTTCAACCTTGAGGCCCTGTACATTTTCAACGCACGTAACCAATTTAGTCTCTGGATATTAACAATGCACTGGGCAGAACTTTAAAAGAGTTTGTGTATCGCAATGGTATTTTTTTTTTTTTAGAAGTCTATCTAGAGCAGGGGCTCTCAACTTGTGGGTCGCGACCCCCTTGGGGGGTCGATTGACCATTTGCCAAGGGGTCGCCTAAGACCATCGAAAATATGGGATGTTATTGTCTACTCTTCTATTGCTGTATGTGTGTGTGTGGTGGGGGGGTCGCGGCAGAGTGGGGGATTGTAAAAAGGGGTCACCGAACTTAAAAGGTTGAGAACCGCTGATCTAGAGCAACACTGGTACCATTCAATTCCTATATCAACTCACTTTTTTGTCTAAGTAAAAGTAGCGAACAAACAAAAATGAAAAAAAAAAACATTTTCACTAACCCTTTGATCTAAAATATCTCACATAAATTTGTGTAGCGTAACTACAAATTTTATTAAAATTTCAGAGAGATGACTTCATTGATTTTTTCAATTAATTTTTAAAAATATTTTTTTAATGTGGAAAAAAGAGTACTTTTTTTTAGGGGGGGGGGCGGTCATTTTTATTTTTTATATACCGACTTGTTATTTATAGATCTCGAACTATATATTTATGTTTTTACCGTTTCTTTTGGCTGGTTGGCTCACTTGGTTAGAATGTAGTGCCTACCCTTTATGACCATCCGTTAATCTGTTGAACCGTTGGGGCAGCACACATTATCTGTCCACCGTCTTTCTCCATTCCTCTCTGTCTTTTGCCCTGGATAGAATCTCAATGATAAGCCCGTCCATTCTTTGATGTTGTCTTCCCATCGCTTTCTCTGTTCGCCTCTTCTTCCTTTCCCTGGTACTGCTCCCTGAAGGAAGGTCATTGTGAACCCTGAGGAACTTGTGATGTGGCCATACAGTTAAAGTTAGCGGGTTTTTTTTAGTGTGGTCAGAGGGTCGTGGTGGACACTAATAGTCATTGTGATTCTGTTTCGAATTTCATTATTTTGTTTTGCTGTATTTGTCATACCTTTAATTATTTAATACAACTATCACATAACGATTCCATTGTTTGGACTCTACTCTCTAAAAATACCAATAATCGTGGGTTCGACCCCCACTGTTTCCAATATTTGCTCTAAATACGACCCCCACTGTGTCCAATTTTAGCTCTCTATACGACCCTCCACAGTGTCCAATTTTAGCTCTCTATACGACCCCCACAGTGTCCAATTTTAGCTCTCTATACGACCCCCACAGTGTCCAATTTTAGCTCTCTATACGACCCCCACTGTGTCCAATTTTAGCTCTCTATACGACCCCCACTGTGTCCAATTTTAGCTCTCTATACGACCCCCACAGTGTCCAATTTTAGCTCTCTATACGACCCCCACAGTGTCCAATTTTAGCTCTCTATACGACCCTTACTGTGTCCAATTTTTGCTCTCTATACGACCCCCACTGTGTCCAATTTTAGCTCTCTATACGACCCCCACTGTGTCCAATTTTAGCTCTCTATACGACCCCCACAGTGTCCAAGTTTAGCTCTCTATACGACCCCTACTGTGTCCAATTTTAGCTCTCTATACGACCCCCACTGTGTCCAATTTTAGCTCTCTATACGACCCCCACAGTGTCCAATTTTAGCTCTCTATACGACCCCTACTGTGTCCAATTTTAGCTCTCTATACGACCCCACTGTGTTCAATTTTAGCTCACTATACGACCCCCACAGTGTCCAATTTTAGCTCTCTATACGACCCCCACAGTGTCCAATTTTAGCTCTCTATACGACCCCTACTGTGTCCAATTTTAGCTCTCTATACGACCCCCACTGTGTCCAATTTTTGCTCTCTATACGACCCCCACTGTGTCCAATTTTAGCTCTCTATACGATCCACACAGTGTCCAATTTTAGCTCTCTATACAACCCCCACTGTGTCCAATTTTAGCTCTCTATACGACCCCCACTGTGTCAAATTTTAGCTCTCTATACGACCCCCACAGTGTCCAATTTTAGCTCTATACGACCCCCACAGTGTCCATTTTTTAGCTCTCTATACGACCCCCACAGTGTCCATTTTTTAGCTCTCTATACGACCCCCACTGTGTCCAATTTTAGCTCTCTATACGACCCCCACAGTGTCCAATTTTAGCTCTCTATACGACCCCCACTGTGTCCAATTTTAGCTCTCTATACGACCCCCACAGTGTCCAATTTTAGCTCTCTATACGACCCCCACAGTGTCCAATTTTAGCTCTCTATACGACCCCCACTGTGTCCAATTTTAGCTCACTGTAAGTCTAAACATTTCAATCGCATGAAAAGGAAAACTTTAAATGAAAGTAAAATAATCGTTTGTACTTCGCCACATATGTTTTGCTACGCTACGTTTGAAATAGTTGGTGTATGGGTTGATTTTGCACGAGAACTCGTAAGCCCATCGTGAAAACGGTCCGCATTACAACGCTCGCCCACCAATTGTCTAGCCTTCAATTTCAATTGTTTGCCTCTTTCATCCTACAAATTAAGGGCCCACAACCCACTTTTAAAACTTCTTAGGTCCATAAAATGTGGCTTTTCATCTCCATGCACTATAATGCCCACCAAATATACACACCAAATTTTGTAATGAAATACCACTTTACCGTGGTAGAGTGTAGGAGGGCCATGATACACCACAGTAGGACAAAATTTTTTGGAACATTATTGTCAGTTAATAAATTCCTGTATTTTAGATATATATTGAAAACAATTGCAACAACATAGTGAATTTACTTTCCTATATTGTTTAAAATAAATAAGGAATTGATTCTTTAAAATAAAGTAGGAAATGATTGTTTAAAATAAATAAGGAATTGATTCTTTAAAATAAAGTAGGAACTGATTGTTTAAAATAAAGAAGGAAATCATTGTTTAAAATAAAGAAGGAACTGATTGTTTAAAATACAGTAGGAACTGATTGTTTAAAATAAAGTAGGAACTGATTGTTTAAAATAAAGTAGGAACTGATTGTTTAAAATAAAGATGGAACTGATTGTTCAAAATAAAGTAGGAACTGATTGTTTAAAATAAAGAAGGAACTGATTGTTTAAAATAAAGAAGGAACTGATTGTTTAAAATACAGTAGGAACTGATTGTTTAAAATAAAGTAGGAACTGATTGTTTAAAATATAGTAGGTACTTATTGTTTAAAATATAGTAGGTACTTATTGTTTAAAATAAAGAAGGAACTGATTGTTTAAAATATAGTAGGTACTTATTGTTTAAAATAAAGAAGGAACTGATTGTTTAAAATAAAGAAGGAACTGATTGTTTAAAAAAAAGTAGGAACTGATTGTTTAAAATAAAGAAGGAACTGATTGTTTAAAATAAAGTAGGAACTGATTGTTCAAAATAAAGAAGGAACTGATTGTTTAAAATAAAGAAGGAACTGATTGTTTAAAATAAAGAAGGAACAGATTGTTTAAAATACCTTTTTTCCATTTTTTTTCAATTGTGAGCAAAACATTCTGTTTCAAATCAAACTTTATGCTTCATTAAATTCTTTTAGAAGTTGTTTTTTGTTTTTTTTATCATATAGATTTTATCTCATTAAAAATTAAAACATGGTATGTCTATAAATAAATGTCGTTGCTGTACTATAAATGTACATTGAAATAATGTATTCTATATCTAGCTATAATCGTATGTCGTAAATTATTTCTACTACAAAAAATGTTTCTTGTGTATTTCTTAGGCGAGCTCTGAAAGCTACCATGCTACTGGTGCCACTGTTCGGGCTTCAACTTTTGCTGGTGATCTACAGACCTGGAGGCGACATTCGTCAGCATGTGACTTATGAAGTGTTTACAAAAATAATCAATAATTCACAGGTGTGTTTTACCTGACACTTTTACCCAACATTTTTACCTGACATTTTTACTTAACACTTGTACCTGGCATTTTTACCCAACACTTGGGCCTGACATTTTTAGCCAACACTTGTACCTGGCATTTTTACCCAACACTTGGGCCTGACATTTTTAGCCAACACTTGGGCCTGACATTTTTACCCAACACTTGGGCCTGACATTTTTAGCCAACACTTGGGCCTGACATTTTTACCCAACACTTGGGCCTGACATTTTTACTTAACACTTGTACCTGACATTTTTACTTAACACTTGGGCCTGACATTTTTACCCAACACTTGTACCTGACATTTTTACTTAACACTTGGGCCTGACATTTTTACCCAACACTTGGGCCTGACATTTTTTACCCAAAAACTTGGGCCTGACATTTTTACCCAACACTTGGGCCTGACATTTTTTACCCAACACTTGGGCCTGACATTTTTACCCAACACTTGGGCCTGACATTTTTACCCAACACTTGTACCTGACATTTTTACCCAACACTTTGGCCTGACATTTTTACCCAACACTTGGGCCTGACATTTTTACCCAACACTTGGGCCTGACATTTTTACCCAACACATGGGCCTGACATTTTTACCCAACACTTAGGCCTGACATTTTCGCCTGAGCGTTTTACCTGATAATTTTACCTGACATTTTTACCTGACATTTTTACCTGACATTTTCATTGCATAGTAGCAGGATAGTTGAGAAAAAGGAGAGAGAGAGAGAGAAAGAGAGAGATAGAGGAATTGTGGGAGAAAAAAGGAGAGAGAGAGAGAGGAGAGGTAAAGAGATAAAGAGAAAATAGGAGTATAGGGAGATAAATATGGATAGAGAAAAACAAATTAAGAAGAGTGAAAGACAAAGAGAAGGAAAGAAGGATAAAGTGAGATACAGAGAGAAAAGTGAAGAGAGAGAAAGAGAGAGAAAGAGATACAAAGACGGAGAGAAAAAAATTGAGTGAAAAAGGAATAGATTGAAAAAGTGAATGAGATAATGAGACAGAAAAAAAACGGGGGAGGGGAGGGGGAAAGAGTAAAAGATATAAAGAGAGCAAAAAGAGAGAAAAACGTAGGGGGGGGGGTAAGAATGAGAGATATAAAAAGAGGGAGAAAGAAACGTAAGCAAAAAGAGACTAGACGAAGGGGAGGGGAGGGGAGGAGAAAGAGTAAAAAAGAGAGTAAGGGAAATATAAATATGAAATTATACAAAATGACAAGAAGACGAGTTTGTTTGTTTTTTTCTTTTTTTTTGGGGGGGGGAGGAAAGAGAGGGCGTTCACCTTCACCTATCCCTTACTCTGTTACACCGTTGGGGCACCACACAAGATCTGTCAACAGTCTTTCCCATTCCTCTCTGTCCTTTGCCTTGGATAGAATTTCATTCATTGACAGACCTGTCCATTCTTTTATGTTGTCTTTCCATCGCTTACTATGTCTTCTTCTTCTTCTTCCTGGTACTGTTCCAGGAGATAACTTTATGTTTATGTAAATAAGAAAAAGACCTAAAGAATACCGAATTTTACAAAATAATATATATTTTCTTTTTTTATTATAACCCGGCATTTCGACAGAGTTATTTTAAAAAAGGGGAGATAACAACAGCTACTAGTAAAACTGCTTATGTGTCATACAAGGGCAGGTAACAACAGATACTTCTAAAACTGCATATGTGTCTTGTCAACAACTATGAGTAGACTTATTATACTTATGATGCAATGTCAATGACCTTTTACCTGACACCCTTGACTGACATATAAGTCTACATCATGTCAAGATCTAGGACAGTGTAGCGAAGGCTGTTATTACATTGGCGGTACAACATTCGCATCGCTATCATTAGCAGCAGAAGTGACGCCAAGTCTTTACTTTATGACATCACTCAAAGCGCAATGTTTTCTTACGGAAAAGGGGGGGGGGGGGTAAACTGTGGTTCGCGCGCTACTAGATCATTCCAGTCCAACTTAGAGAAGCAATTATTATATTGTAAAATTGTCATTCTGTAGCTACAGCCTATTACATTTACTTGATTTGAAAGTCCATAGTACGTCCATATTCTATATCTAATATATAAAGTTTGAATGTATATATGTATGTATGTATGTTAGGAGTATGTATGTTTGTATTTTCAAAATAAAATCAAAACCGTTTGACTAATCTTGATAAAACTTGGCACTAACGATCCTTAGATCATGACAGAGACCATAGTGTATGTTTCATATCGCTCTCAGTGCCTCTCACAACGGAGGGCCCTAAAATAAAAATAAATACCTAAATATATCTGTATTAAAAAACGAAACTTTTTAACCAATTGGGGAAAACTTGTGTTCACTGTATTTTATATTAGATGGTCGGCTAAAATGGAAAGAAACATACACAAACTAGGGCCAGCGGGACGCGGGTCATATCCTGCTTGTATCTAATATATAAAGCAGAAGGTAAAGCGTATTTATGTTTGTATGTATGCATGTATGTATGTAGCCTATGTATGTATGTATGTATGTATGTATGTATGTATGTATGTATGTATGTATGTATGTATGTATGTATGTATGTATGTATGTATGTATGTATTGTATGTATGTATGTATGTATGTATGTATGTATGTATGTATGTATGTATGTATGTATGTATGTATTGTATGTATGTATGTATGTATGTATGTATGTATGTATGTATGTATGTATGTATGTATGTATGTATGTATGTAAGTATGTTTGTATGTATTGTGTATGTCCCAAATAAAAATCCAAATGGTTTGACTTATCTTGATAAAACGTGGCATAAAAGTTCTTTAAGTCATGGCGGAGACCTTAGTGTATGTTTGCCGTAACGGAGGCTCCTAAAAATAAACAAAAAGTACGTAATTGTGTCTCTATTAATGAACGAAACTTTTTAACAAATCGGGTAAACCCGTTTTCGAAGTAATTTATATTGCATATGGATATGTCGCTGAACGGGTAAACCCATATTCATTGTCTACTTTTACTTTCGTGACAAAATTTTTTTAAATGTGAAGGGAACATTCTCCAAGCTTGAAATAAATTTAAATTCAATCCAATAGATCAGTAATACCCAAACGAAGGCCCGCAGGCCGCGGGTCATATCCGGCTTGTTATATTTATTTATGTCTTTGATTTATTTTTTACCAGGGCTTGGTGGTGACTGCTGTCTTCTGTTTTATGAATGGGGAGGTAAGATTTAGTTATTAGTTTTGAATGAATACAGTCGTTAAGTTTTAAAATGTATATTAGTCAATATCTCTTCCTCCATTTTGGCTTTACCTTTCAATAACAGAATAATACAAGTTATAGGCCTACCACTATTGGACAAGCTAGGTGTTGTTGTTTTTTTATGAATACTTCTACCTATGACACCAAGAATTAAAATGAAAACTTTACATATATTATATATTAAGATCAAGTACAATAATTAACCATGAGGACTATTACTACCTAAGTTATTACTAGCTACCTGTTAAACCTATTACTTAACAAACTAATTACTATCTGTTAAGCCTATTAAAGTAAGAAGTTTCCCTTTCAAAGCTTGTAGCTTATAGGGCAGATGATATAAAGGTCATCTGTTTCTATGGCCTACGGTTAAGCCTATTAGGCTACTACTTGTCAAACCTAAACTATCTGTCAAACCTAAACTATCTGTCAAGCCTAAACTATCTGACTAACCTATTACTAAATGATAAACCTATTACTAAATCGTAAATCTATTTCTAAATGATAAACCTATTACTAAATGATAAACCTATTACTAAATGATAAACCTATTAGTAAATCATGCGTGCGGTTTGCGCGCTGGACAGTCGTTCGGATTTATCGACGGTCGAGGGTTCAAACCCTGCCCGCTCCCATCCCCCGTCGTCCTGCGGGAGGTTTGGACTAGGAAGTAAACTATCTTCAACTCTGAAGGAACATCCGAAACATGAAAAACATTTTACAAAACAAACAAACCTATTTCTAAATGATAAACCTATTACTAAATGATAAACCTATTACTATTTGACACAACTATTACTGCCTGAGAAACCTCAACTAACTATCTAAATAACCGAATATTGCCTGCCAACCCTTTGCTTCCTGATAAATCTATTACTACTAGACAAATGAATTACCATCTAGCATTGCTACTAATGTCTGACAATCTTTTACAACCTAATATTTCTACCATTCTATCTGACAAACCCTTTTCTACATGACAAACCTATCTCTACGTGACAAACCTACCTACGTGACAAACCAATTTCTACTCGACAAAACCCTATTTCTACGTGACAAAACCTATTTCTACGTGACAAAACCTATTTCTACGTGACAAAACCTATTTCTACGTGACAAAACCTATTTCTACGTAACTAACATATTTCTACATGACAAATCTATTTCTGCCAATTTATTTTCTTCACCAATATTTACTCTAACATACTTTCTTTTCAGGTTCACTATTTGCTCAAAGGACGCTTAGTCTGTCGTAAACATCACGAATCCAACCCGGACATCATCAGCGGCTCGGTCTCTGTGGTTAGAAGAGGCTCCCCTCGAGGGAGTTCGTCCCACATGGACGGATACGCCATGAGGAAACTGCCTCAGCGGGAAGAGACCGCCAATCATTTGGGTGCGGGGTGCCGAAAACTGAAAGTGTCCAAAGTATCGGCGGGCAAGAGGCCCTTACGGATCTGCTTGAAAAACAGAGAAAAGCATTTAACAAACACAACCACTTTATAACAAGCACAACCACTTTGTAACAGTCACAGATGCATGTAAAGTTTATAATAACAGTCATACGAAAGTGGAGAAGTTTCGTTGATTTGAACACAGTGATGTGTGGTACATTGTGGTACTGCCTGGATCACCGATATGTACAATTTATTAAATAGAAAGATTGACAATAGTTCGAGCCCTGGATAAGTTTGTTATCTACCATACAAAACAAAACTAAAACAGCTTCAGTAATGCTCTATCTCCAGAACAGCTTTCAAGCTAGCAGTTATTCCTGGTCAAGTACTATCAATCATGGCGTTCGTCTCTTGTAATAACTTTCTATTCTAAGAGGCTATGTCATTTCAACCATTTTCTTCTGATATCACCAGGGCTGTATTTAAGCTGAAAAATAAGGCTCTAAGCTATTTGATGTATGGGGCCATTTATAAGTCCAAATATTACATCTCAGTGCTAAATATTTCTAGGGGCCCTAAGCTATAACTTGTATTGCCAATGTGTAAAAAGAATACGGCCCTGGATATCTTACTTGCATAATGTTATATTTTTTTGTCTTTTCACGCTTATGATTGTATTTTTTTATGATTGTATTTTGTTTGGTCTAAATTTGAGCTCTGGTGTTTGTCGACAAATGCTAATTGAATTGATATGGAGACTCTTGTCAATATAGCTTTTTTTTTTCACCTAAATTTACTCGTACATAGCTTTTAACATTATATTATATAAGATTTATTTGGCAATCATGCTCTTGGTGCAAGACACAGATCTGTAAGTAACTGCTAACGTCCAGTAAGAGGAAGTAAGTAGAGTATATTTACTTTTATCCATAACAACATGTGTATAGCCATTACTATTTTGTAACAGGTTGCATAATATATTCTTAATTAACTACTGCCACATCTCTGTTAAGAGCAATGAATTTATAGCTCCTCCTTCATGATCGAAGACGAGCACATTTCTCATTTCCTATGGACTCGAAGATGACTGTAAAGGCCAATCCTCGCTTTAAAAAGCCTCCCGCATACGTGGCAAGGGTGGGTTTTGTCTGTTGCAAATAGGCCTGCTTCTTCTCTCAGCTTTTTTGTTGCTTCGGCGCTCTTTCACCCTGGCCACTCTTCTTGCTTCAAATCCAGAGAGTCCGAGACTCACAGCTTCACGCCATGAGGAGCGATCGAGAGCTAGTGCTTCCCAGCCGTGGATGTCGATATCGCATTCCTTGAAGGAGCTCTTGGGAGTGTCTTTATAGCGCTTGTATTGACCTCCCTGGGAGCGCTTTCCTGCACACAACTCCCCGAACAGAAGTCGTTTGGGAAGGCGATTGTCTGGCATGCGGACTACATGTCTCACCCATCGAAGTTGTGACCTTTTTACTGTCGCATTGATACTGTACATGTTGGACAGCTTTAAGATTTCTGAACAATGAATACTCGTATAATGTTTCGTATTGCTCTGTTCTAGGGTAGAATTACAACAATAGACCGGCACAGATGCACTGACAATCATTCACTATGTTTTCTCAAATCGATACTGATTTCTACATGGTACCTTTACTGTTACTAAAACCCCAGAGCTTTAAAATGAACTGGTGTTTATCTCTTACTGGGACAAAATGAAGCGCGAGATTGGTCTCGGCTGAAGATATAGTGCGCAAAGGGGAAATCGTTCAGGATAATAAAATGTTGTTTTTGTATTCCGCCTTGACGCTAGTAGTAGCTGTTTGCTTATTGTTGACTGTCTACATAGATCTTATTGAGATGTGGTATCCTAACGCGTGGTGTACTTCTATATCGATGACGAAATATAAATATATGTTTCCATTTTGGTTTCAGCTAAGTGAATAATTGTTCGGTCAATAATTTTTTAGGCAGGAGCTCCAGTGTGAAATTCTCTGTAGTTGAAATCTTTGCTCAAACATCTTCATTGTGACTGCGGAACAAACAGTAAGAAAGGAATCTGGTCGCTAGGAAGATAGGTCTTTAGAGATATATGGTCCCTAGGCAGATTGGCCTTTAGAGATATATGGTCCCTAGGCAGATTGGCCTTTAGAGATATCTGGTCGCTAGGTAGAGTGGCTTTTAGAGATATGTGGTCTCTAGGCAGATTGGCCTTTGGAGATATCCGTCGCTAGGCATCAAGACAATTAGAGATAAAATGAAACCAAAAGGAATGTGAAAAAAATGTGTTTCCGGTCTGACACTTCACACACACACACATGAATATGTGAGACAAATAAAATGAACCTGGTGTTGTATCAACCTCGAAGTCAACTTAAATATCCTACTGTTTAGATT
Source organism: Biomphalaria glabrata (assembly GCF_947242115.1). Classification (NCBI taxonomy): domain Eukaryota; kingdom Metazoa; phylum Mollusca; class Gastropoda; family Planorbidae; genus Biomphalaria; species Biomphalaria glabrata. The sequence continues at coordinate 84,391,945 of NC_074711.1, forward strand.
TCTCGTATCTTAGCAACAAAACAACCTTGAAGGTAAACGTCATTTACAGGATGTGATGTCACGATCTAAAATAATCAGTGCATTCTAAGGTGCCCTAGTTGTTGGAGACTATCACAATAGCCCTGTGATAAGTTTAGGTGCTGAAATGATATAATCAGTGCATTCTAAGGTGCCCTAGTTGTTGGAGACTATCACAATAGCCCTGTGATAAGTTTAGGTGCTGAAATGATATAATCAGTGCATTCTAAGGTGCCCTAGTTGTTGGAGACTTTCACAATAGCCCTGTGATAAGTTTATGTGCTGCAATGATTTTCGTGCGACAAGTAACGCTGTGTACCTATTTGGTTCGGAGACCCATTATTTAAATAAAAATAAAAGAAAGTAGTTTGGGTTTATGAAAAGAAATGTTTACAAAACAAACAAGATCCATGTTTAGACCAATATTAAAATATGAATCCTCGGTTTGGGAACCCCTAAGCTTTGGCAAAGATAAATAAACCAGAATGAACACAAAATAAATCCATGACATCTATAACAAATGAATATTCACATTTGGTTAGAATAACAACATTAATAGAATCACCTAACTTACACGTCAAAGGACAGATGACTAAAAAGGAAAGTAACAATGAAATATAAAACACTGACGCATAACTTGCTATTACAGAAACAAAACTTAATGAAATACTGAGAAAAAAAATAAGACAAAGTCTAATTTCTAATCTGTGATCTTTCTTATAGAATTAAACGGGTTGCTTTAATCCGCCAGGAAAACCTGCGAATTAGTAAAGAGTATATCTATAAGTATTATCACGACTAGGTCAACAAATGGATAACCATCGCAATGTTGTTGTCTCTTAAAGAAACGACTAAGAGATGAAGAAAGTAATTTAAAATAATAGTGAGTAAATTAAACCAAAAAATTACATCTTCTTATCCAAACGACACAAAAAAAACAAGGTACAAAGACAGTTTGTGTGGAAACACAAACTCAAAATCGGCCCCCGAAGTGGTCCACCTAGAGTCTCCACCAGGATTCGAACACGGGACTTCCGGTTCCAAGTGCTTTACCCCTCAGCCACAGCATCTCCATATTTTCATTTAGCGTACACTTATGTTTTTTTAAATAATAATAAATAACCTTATCCATACATTCAAAATTAATAACATGTTACATGTAATAAAGAGAAACTAAAAAAGATTTATTCTTCTTACAAAATTAGATAAACTGGCAACACGAAAAAAACAAATTCTCGACCTACTTTAGGTAGTGAGATAGCTAGAGAGACTTGACAAGACTTTCACCTCGCAAATAAAAATGAATATCTCCATCGTCTAGTCACATGAACCCTTCAACGTGATAATTGAAAACGCAGAAGAATGTCTGTGACTTATAAGGAAAGAAAACTCCCTGGATGCTCTCACATCTTCACTCTGCTCTAGAGACTGCGGAATGATCTGGTGAATTTTAACTCAGGAAGTAATCCAGCTAAGAAGAAAATAAAAAGGACTGCATCCTGCCTAAGGTTGTACGGGAGGGGGGGGGAGTGTTAAGTGATCCGGAATAATTTCATACCAGCTACTCTTCATTTCAAAGATTGTATAGGAGGGTAGGGTCGATTATTTTCAGTTGATATCCGTTAAGTCGAAATATTATGGGCATACAAAGTAACAGGGCCGGCCCTAAAAATTGCGGGGCCCTAAGCGAAACGGATTGCGAAGGACCCGTCTAAGTAGGAATAAACACAATGTCAAAATTAAGATATTGTATTAGAAAATACATTCGTCTTTGCAATACTTTTTATTAAATGAAAGCTGACAATTCCGGTTTTTTTTTTTTAATTGCGAGTAGGATTGGTATCCCTAATTCACAATTTTGTCTATTTTTCCGTTCATTTTTAATTTCAGATTTCAAGGACTTTTTTTTTATTTATATATTTTGCAATTGCAGGAGATCTCCAGGAGCCAATAAATGATACCAAAAATTAGCGCGGGGCCTATGAAAGTGCGGGCCCACTGCACCTCTTAGGTTGCGGTGGTCTAAGTCCGCCCTGACAGCGAACTAACTCGATTTGCAAAGTGCCCTTGTTACATGAGACAATGTCGTTTATGGCCATAGTGTAAAACACTAGTAGACATACGAAAACCTTTTTAGCCATCTATTCTTTCAATCATGATAACTATTTTTAACATCTCCATAGGTGGCAATCAACTGTTAGGGGATAAGTAGATATAATTCGGTTGTAACTTTGAGGGACAACTCAACGAAAGGAAGCTCAATGAGAAGGTTACAGCAGGGGTTCTCAACCTGTGGGTCGCGACCCCATTGTGGGTCGATTGACGATTTGCCACGGGTCGTCTAAGACCATCGAAACTACAGATTGTTATTGTCTGCTCTTCTAGAGCTGTCTCTGTGTATCGGGTGAAGGGGGTCGCCGCAGAGTGGGGGATTTGTAAAAAGGGGTCGCCGAGCATAAAAGGTTGAGAACCGCTGGTTTACAGTAACTCAAAAACCAAATTTCATAAGGCAGAGACAACATTCAATCAAAACTCGTCTCTCATTTTTGCATTGAAACCCAGTGAAAACAAGGAGAATATTAAAATACTTGATTATCTAAGGGAAAGAACTCGACATTTACAGCTATATATCTCAATAATGTAGAAGTAACTTCCCCTTTAATCAATTCACAAGTAATTAATTCACTAGTAAAGTGAACTTTCCCTTTCATGCCTAGCAGTCGATAGGGCAAATGATGTAAATGTCAAACAAGGGTGTCATGTCGCCAGCACAACGACCAGCCGCCTTTACTTTTACCCCAACTCATGTCAGGTACAAAATTATATTTCAACACTCAGAAAGAAAACTATATGGAGATCTCCCTGATTTGGAAACCACTGCGCAGTTCATCTCACGTATTGGTCTAGTCATCTGAACGCTCCAACATAACAATGAGAACGAAGAAGAAGAACCCTCAGTAACCGCGCCTCCGATTAATTAACATTATTGGTTAATTTTGTAATTCATTCATGTTTTGCTAGGTACAATAAATAAGTGTTTCAATTTTCAACCTAATCCGAGAATGGGTGTGGGAGAAATAGCGTGTACAATTATCTAAATGGACAAAACCCTATATATTAAGCCACATCTTTAAATGCTGCACTATTAATATTCCTTGTTGGTGTCAAACAAATTAATTAATTACCAGAAATCTTGTTAACTTACCAATACTTTAACATACATATCCGTTTCTCTTACCTTTGTGAATAAGGCTACACTAGAAGCAAGTTAACTAGCTACATGTACTTTGCAATTATCATTTTCAGCATTTTTTTTTAATTTGAATTAATAATGGCCAGGCCTTCGATTCCGAAGTGCAGTTTTTTACATGACTACGCAAACCGAGTTGCGGCCTACATATTTTGTCCCACTTTAGGCACCTTCTGCGCCTGTCTTTGACAAGGGTTTTTCTTTGGATCTCAAATGTGTCTTGCTCGGCTTCGTGAGAGCACCAACTGTATCTCTTAGAGGCCATCTGCTGCCAGCTACTCCCCCCCCCCCATGCCGAATGAAGGCGCCATAGTTGAACTGCATTGCTCTTCAGGGAGCACTTCTGTTACATCGTTAAAGTCGCCTAAAAAAAAGATCACTATTGGCATGCTGTTGTGGGATAAGTGTCGACCCAATGCAGCTGTTGAATGTTAAGTCTGCTTTAAAGAATGAGGTAAATTCACAGTTGGACGTCGAAATGTAATGCTTGCTACTAAATTACTTTATTAGCTAATTTATGTGTGTTGAATTGTATGCGTCATGGCACAGTATTAACGCTTTTCACCCTTTTATCTGAGGTCACTAGAGTTTATTCTTTTCTTACTGTGAATTTGACTTTATTTTCATTTTTTTTCCCCAGTGTTATGACAGAATCGTGTATTGGTATGCGCTTAGTATTTTTAGAAAGTGTACAGTATGACCCAATTTCCATGGTGCGTATATCATGTGACAGCCGGTTATATTACTCTTGGACTGTTTGAAGTGTTTTAGAATGAGGATTGGTGTGTTCTAGAATACAGATTGAGATGAGCTGCTGAAAAAATGGTTGAATAATGATTGAGATGCCATGCTGAAATGATGGTTGAAATGCCCTAGACCTAGAATAATGATTGAGGTTGTAGCTGATATTTGTTGACTGTCTGACATTAGTGACCAGGGGGAGGTGGGACTGTTCATGACAACCTAATTGCTTGTATTTATTACTAATTGATAACATAGTATAAGTGTTAATAATTCAATGAGCAATGTTTTAGATTTAAAACATGTTGACTTAAAGCTTGTTGTTTATTAACGAATTTAGTTGCTATTAGTTGCTGAAGAATAAGTTACAATTTCTTCATCTGAGTTGATGTGGGTAAAAGCAATGGTTGGTTATATTAATATTATTGAACTCATTGTTTATCATCATATCTCTCGGTTTAATTTTGTCCAGGTTGTGTCGTGGCTGGATGCTAATAAAAACAATTATTTCAACCAAAATAAGCTTTGATGTTTTTTTTAAAGCATTTTTGTATTTTTCTTGTTTTTAGCATTACTAGAGCATGACAAGGAAATGAAGTGTATTGAACGAGTCTATACCTGTTAACAAAGGAGCGGGGGTGTGGATCGGAGGTGTGTTCTACTTTTCTGCTCTTCAAATTGTAACTAATTATTTTCATCATGCTTTTACAAATATTGAGGCATTATAATTTGAAGTCACTGAACAAAATCTTGCTGGATGAATCCTGGAAGCGAGGCTGTGTGCTGCTTTCGGTCTGTGGTGATGTATCGGTTATTACGCTCATCCAGTTTACGGGAGGCTCCATCTCTTCATGATTGAAATCACATATTTCCCAGGATCATTTATATAGTTATGTGTTTTCCCAATATTTCTGACCACCAGCTGTGGATGGTTGCAAGATTAAACTCAGAAAACGAATTCATATTTAATACTTAAGGTTACAAGGTTCTTAAATACGTTTACTGCTTTTTTTTTTTTTTTTTGTTTTTTTTTTTTAAATCCATGATCAATTTTTATATACTAAAAAATAATAATTAAAAATGCCAACAGGAAAATGAGAAAAAAAGGTATAACATTCATTATGATTGATAATAAATCACTCAGGACAAACTGAAACATGCTAATAGTACAAACTCACAGCTTGAGTTTTCAATTACCAGTGCACAAATCAAAGATCTAGCAATGTTTTTTTCCGTTTGACAAGACTACTAATTAAATAGTACCTGCATGTATACTGATTCAAAGAGTTCCAAAACTTGCAACATGATAACAATTTTATACTATTTCCAAGAACGCCTAATGGTATTATAGAGATTTTTAAATCATAAATTTTTACCCTTTGAAAATTTTAAAGTAACTATTTGATGTCAATAAATGTGAAAACCATTCTTAGTCATCTCACACAAATACAAAAGTGAATAATTTTAAGAAAGCTAAAGCAGGTGGTAAATGTGCAGATGGGAAAATGCTATGACATTATTTTATCTGTTGTGTCTTCACTAGAGGTCTCTGAAGCTGTTTTCCTTTCATCTGTGGAACCTTCCTTGAAGGACTTTTGTAAAACATAGGCATCGGCAGGCTCTATCCTTTTGTAGTAGTTCTTGTTTTCCTCAACAATCTTGAAGCCAAACTTTTCATACAACTTTATGGCTCCTTCATTGTTGACTTGCACATGTAGGAAGACGTTATCAATGTTACCATCTTTTTCACAGATGTTCAGCACATGCTCAAGCATAACAGTACCAATGCCAAGTCTTCTGTAAGGAGCCAAACAGCCTAGGGTCATGATGTACAACCGTCGAACATTTTCAGAAGTGTCGATTCGACAGCAAACTGCTCCAATCACAATATCATTATAATATGCCAGTTTAGCTAGTTCACCAACTTCTAGGACATCTTTATAAAACTTGTCATTGTAAGTCTTTTTTTTTTTTTTTTTTAAAGGAAACCTCAGAATTTGCGCTATTCAGTTTTAGCTTTATCATCATAGGAATCCTTGGGCTTTATGCCTCTTTTCTTTGCCTCTTTTTTGGGCTTTATATGCCTCTTTTATGGGCCATCTTGCCTCTTTTTTGGGCTTTTTTTTTTTTTTTTTTTAATATGTTTTTATTTGTAAGTTCTTATAATTCACAAGTATTAAATCATAAACAATTGAAAAGTGATTAACCTAAAAATATAATAACAGTAATAGAAATATTATTTAATATCAAAGACATACTACCTAACCAATGAACCCCCTAAAGACAGAAAAATGATACAAGTATACTCTACTCCAGAACAATCAACACAATATCAGATATCCCTGACCCCCAACACCCCATTTCTGAAAAACTACATGAGCATTATACAGGTATATGAAAATCAAACTAGATAATTCTCTACCCTAAAGTCCATTATTTTTCTAAATGTTAATTCCAAGTGATTAGGATCAAACACCTTATTATTATGTAGACATTTGAGCCAGGTAGCCCAAACAAGATTCCTGTATTCGGAAACAATAATCAAGTTAAAGTTATGTATCCTTTTATTTTTTAGTTTTGGCAGCTTGTTTAAAATAATAGACAAGTTAACATTTACATAATTGCCACAGTTTGCTTCCAATAGGTCCATTACAGTACTTCTAACTTGAAGGAATAATGGACATTCCAAATACATGTGTTTTTCGTTATCAGCATTTTCAAGGAGGCATAATATACATTCACGGTCGTTTGCCCGTCTTCTAACCATAGGGGTCATCAAAAAGATAAGTCTATAACTAATCTCTCTAGTTTTTGGTGGGATATGTTTACCGTGTAGGTTTATGAATGTGTCCTTGAATTCTGTCACCCCAAGAACTCTCCCCCACTTAATCCTATTCACTAGGCTTTCCTGTAACAGCTTTTTAAGTGTTGTGTATGATTCTTTGGTTTTGTTGTGTATTAAATGTTCATTACCAGGTAAAACTCTTGAAATAGATCTGTAAAATAAATGAGTGACTGTACCAAAATAGTGAGGAGTATCATTGTGTATTGGAAGAAGACTACTTAATCTTAAATCAGAATAGTAAATTGTCAAGGGAAAGTTTGTTGGGTTTCTAACTACTTGACCTACAAATTTTAGCCTTAGCGACTGTATTTTTGTTTTAACATCTTGCAAGTTTATCCCCCCATCCTCTTTTTTTTGAATGAGTGTAGTGTGCTTAATGCTCCTAATAGTGTTTTTAAATATAAAGCTTCTAATTAACTTGTTCAGCTTGTTTATGAATTTAGGAGGTGGCTCTGTAATGTTAGCTAAATAGACAATCTTTGGAATGACCAAACTATTTATCAATACAGCTCTACCAAATATTGTAGAACCTGTGTGCTGATAAAGTTTAATTAAGTTTGAGGCTTTGACAAAAATATTCTCCCACTGGTCTTTACAATAGAACAAAGGATTACAGGTATAGACAATACCACAAATCTTGATTTTATCAACAATTCTGAAAGCGCAATTCTCCTTGAATTTCCATTTCCCTAGTCCCATTACAGAGGATTTATTTATATTTATTTTTGAACCACTAGCTTCTCCGAAAAGTGTAAATTTCTTTAGTATATTCTCAATATCTTGCTCTGAAGATGGAAAAAAGGTTGTATCATCCGCATAGGCTTTGACTTTGATGGTTGAGAAGGAACGACCCGGTATATTTATCCCAATAATGGATGGGTCAGATCTTACAGATTCCAAGAAGGGTTCCAAGCAAAGGATATACAAGAAGGGGGATAAGGGACAGCCCTGTCTGACAGACCTTTGTATGAGGATACTCCTACTGAGAGAATGATTAATTATCAATCTACTTGTTGCATTGGTATAGACAAGCTTTATATATCTGATTAACAGGGAACTTATTTTACATTTCTCAAGCACCTTGAACAGGAAGCTATGGCTTACTCGGTCAAAGGCTTTTTCTTGATCTACAGATAAAAGAGACACATTGAGGTTTTTATCCTTACTGTACATGATAAAATCCCGTAAAAAATGCGTCATGCCGTCAATGTTTCTGTCCGGGATACCACAGTACTGGTCATGTCCGATAAGTTGGTTTATGAGTGGTTTCATTCTTAGGAAAATCATTTTTGTGAGAAGTTTATAGTCCGTGTTGAGAAGTGAAATGGGCCTATAGTCGCTAGGTGAAGTGTTATTTTCAGATTTCTTAGGTAAAAGTGTGATGTATGCTTCGTTAAAATTTGGAGGAAAATGTCCCAGTTTAATGGCGTCGCTATATAGTCGCAGTAAGAGAGGACCAAGCAGGGGGAAGAAGGTTTTATAGAGTTCAAATGTTAAGCCATCTGGACCGGGTGATTTATTGTTCTTAGTCGAGTCCAGGGCAGTCCTGAGTTCGTCTAGCGTAAATGCACTCCCTAAAAGATCTTCATCTGTCTTGTCCAGCTGGTTGCAAAATTTTAGAAAATTATCTTGAGCATCAGTATATACTGGCTCTTCACTGTATATAGTAGTGAAGTGTTTTGTAAAAATATTCTTAATATCTTCATAATCATCTACTTTATTCCCCTCACTATCTATGATGTTGCTTATTATTTTACTTGATTGTACATTCTGTTCAAACGATAGGAATAGTTTACTAGGACCTTCATTACTTAAGTAATTTTTACACCTAATCTCAGCACCCCTATAAGTATACTTGTTTAATTCCTCTAGTTTTAAAAGAGTTTCTGTTTTAACGATTTCATCATCCGTGTGTAATAATGTGTATTTGAGTTGTTCATATTCTTGCCTCCTACGTCCCTGAGCTAATGTAGATATTAACTGGCTTTGCTGTTTGATAGAACTTTTTAGGAGAGGCCATGTCTGTGTTAAATCGAAATGTGGATCTTGTATATCTTGTAAGTAAGAATTTAGATTAGTAGAAACTAACTCCACGAAAAGGGGAATTTCCAACAGAGAATTGTTAAATTTCCAGTGGGATGACTTTCTTTTAATTTCTTTGTTTTTTATGTCCAAAGTAACTAACACCGCTTTGTGGTCTGTGTATTCTAGTGTTTCTTCCAGATGTGACACCCGACTTATATAGAAATGATTAGGAGCATACACTCTATCTAAGCGCGTAGAGACGGGGTATGACCTATGCACCATGGTGGTGTCACGACCCATAGGTTCTAGTGTCCTGTAAGCATCAACTAAATTAAAATTCCTCTCTATCTCCTCTAAGAAATTAAGATTCGGAAAGGTTTTACGAGAGGGAGGGCCCACTGCCAAAGTAGTCCGTTTATCTAATGCAGAAGTCATTGTAAGTCTCTCTAAGCGCTAAAATTAAACCATATAATAATTAAAAAATATGTTGTAGTTAGCAGTTTTTATTTCTCATATTTAAGTTTTAAAATTGGTAGTTTATCAGCTGATTGGTACCTGATGGAAAGATTAATATGCAAAGTGTATTTCTTCTGGATACCAAAATAAAAGCTAATAATTGTTTTAAAAAAAATGGTCGAGAATGTGTACAAAGTTAATAATGTGGATATATCGAAACTGGAACAGACGTTGCCATTTCTACATAGTTTTAATATTCAAGGAAACAGAAATCGTTGCATGGATTTATATTGGATGCATTGCTGCAGTACTCGTTCGTACCTCACTCGGTCAGCCTCTATCAACGCCACTCGTTGATCAGGAAACATGAAAAGAACCAAGATGCCTGCGTGTAGTCGCTAAATGAACTCTTTATGTTGTGTCTGTCCTATTTATGTGTCTGTTTCTGTTGTGTTGTCTGTATATGAGAAAAGAGTCCTTGTAATCACAACAAATTCCCATAAGGATCAATAAAGCAGTCTTAGCAGTCTTTATCATTCCTCGTGCTGGTATAATGACAAAAATGCCCTGACCTAGATCAAGGAGTAAGATGGCCTGGTGAAATAATGAATGAAATGTACCGAAATGATTACTGGAATGTTTTTCAATGATAATTATAATATCCGAGAAGGAAGTTGTGGGGCGCGGTGGTTGAATGGTTAAGCGTTTGGCTTCCTAACCTGCGGTCCTGGGTTTGAATCCCTTTGAAGACTGGGATTTTGAATTTCGGGATTTTTAGGGCGCCCCTGAGTCCACCCAACTCTAATGGGTGCCTGACTTAAGTTGGGGAAAGTAAAGGCGATAGATCGTTGTGCTGGCCACATAACGTCCTGCTCGTTAACCGTTGACCAAAGAAACAGATGACCTTAACATCATCTGCCCCATAGATCGCAAGATTTGAAGGGGAAACTCTTTTTTTCTTTCTAGAAGGAAGCTGTGGTCACTTAATTTATCTCATATCTTATTTTTCTTGTGTCCACTTTGTCTAATGGCTTCAGGCCAATAAAAAAAAGTATTTTATCCATCATAATGTAGCTGATTTTGTTTAATATTTCGAAAATTTTGTCTATTTTATGTATAGTTGAAGGGCATTAGCCGATTAGCTACATATCAAGCACCTGGCGTTCAAACCCCAAATCAACCCTGTTGATGGAATGTTATTTTGTATGAAGAGTTGTGCCCATGCACAGGGGAAACTACTCTAGTAATCAAGATGGCTGATTAAACTTGTTTATGTTTACCTGAGATTGTTCTTATGTCAAGTGTATTTATATTTGAGTGTCCATCGTAACAAACCCGACTTGAACTAAGTTATGTTTGGAAACCTTCTCTGATTTATCTCTTGTCCAGTTTGTATTTAAGCCTTGGCTTTGTCTGTCCAGGCACCCCGACAGTCTATCATTTAAAAGAGGACAAGGTTAATAGGTTAACCTATAATAGATAGCAACAAACACTTATGTAACAAAGATTCAATACTGGGGGACAACAGAATATAAACCCTAAAAAGAACCAGCCACTCCCAGAACAAAACAAATGAAGCAATGACGTTTACAAAGCTCGTCTTTAGAAGCAGCGATTAAAATAGTATGGTGCATAACAAAGAAACACAAAACAAAGCCGCAACTCAATATGCACATAACACTCGGACTTCCCATAGGTCCACCAGGGGTCTTGAACCACAGCGCCCTGACCATTCTATAGCATTGAAGATACAGAATCATTTTTACAAGGCTTATATCAAATCACTCTGTCTGTCTGGACAAAAGTTTGTGCACATTATTTCTCCGACACCCAATCTCGGATCAAGCTGAAATTTCGCACAATTATTTCTTTTAGCTGACAACACCAGAATCAATAAAAAGAAATTAACCAATTAGCTAATTAACCATTGGTTCTACATTATTTGTTTTTGTAAATTCAAATAAAGGTAAGAAATAGTACTTGACTGAAGTGATAGTATACGCTGGATTATCAATATAAGGCGATTGGTAAGCGTTTAAATCAGATGAGAAATTCAGAGGTAGATAGATAGATAGATAGAGATAGATAGATAGATAGATAGATAGATAGATAGATAGATAGATAGATAGATAGATAGATAGATAGATAGATAGATAGATAGATAGATTAGATTAGATAGAAAGAAAGACAGATAGACAGATAGATAGACAGACAGATAGACAGATAGATAGATAGATAGATAGATAGACAGATAGATAGATAGATAGATAGATAGATAGATAGATAGATAGATAGATAGATAGATAGATAGATAGATAGATAGATAGATAATTTTTTTTTTGTCTTTTCTTTATTAATTTGAGTTCGTCATACAAATTGCGAGAGAATTACGAAAACAAAATGCGTCTTGAAAACTAATTCATAAACTTTGTCTTGCGAACTACAGTCCAGTCTTAAACTAATACTCATATAGCTTATTGATACCATGTCTCTGCATGGGGGTCTTATGTCCACAACGACCGGGATGTTTTCTTGGGTTCACTTTTTTGTTGTTTCATTGAAGGCATATCTCTCCCAGACTAAAACTCCGCGGCGGGTCTCAGCGGCCCGTACGGCTTAGCCAGGCCAGCGTAAGTATGGAGACGTTGCAAAGGTCGACCTACCTCCAGCTTACCTTTGCCCCAACAACATAATCGGTTTCGTTTTTGAAGTCCGACGCCGCGGTGTTTGAACACGTCCCTGTCACGACGCCCCTCCAGGGAACCCCGCGCGCCCTTAACATTAGGATTTCCCGAGCAATCAACAAAAAAATATCGCTAATATTTCCCGGGTTATGTGACCTGGACTGGACTGACCTTTGGGGGGTCAGTATTTAAACAAAGGGCGGCTGGATTTGTTTGTTCATTTTCTGTTTTAATTTTTATTTAATTTTGTACAACTCGTGTCTAGATAGGTGTCCTTCTCCTGTATTCAAAATCATAAAACTTGAGAATATATGCGACTCTAAACTTTGGCTTTAGGATATTTATATCCACCAACGCTGTAAACTCCGCTTGTGGATTACAGTGTACTTGAGACATTGTTTAATATTTAGCATTTTAGAATGTTCTTCTTTTCGCGCCTTTATCTCCAGAGCTGAATTTTTAAATAACATGCTTACTTCTGTTTGTCCGTTTAATTTGCGGGTCTGCCGTTTAAGTTCACACACGTATTGTGTTATTGCTACATAGATTATTTTTAATTAAAATGTTGCAAGATGCAAAATCGATCGCACAGCGAAAAAAAAGGGCATGAGTTGATGACCCACGGATGCAGGAAGCGTTACAATAAATACATCGTCATCTGAACATTTTGTTGACAGCCTGTGCCAAATTGTGTTTCCATATATATATATATATTTTTTTTTTTAAGCTGTCGTCTGCTGGACTACGTATAAAAAGTCTCTGGATATGGCGCAAGTTGCAAAGGTAATGGTAGCCACAGTTATAGCTAGCTAATTATGAGATTTACTAAATGTTGGTATAGATGTGTAATTTAATATGTGGCGTTTCTGTAGTTATAGTTTTTGTAATGATCAAAATTGTGCAGTATAATATAATATCAATTTCAAGTCTCTGTGTTGTATGTTTTTTTTAAGAACTTAATTCTTATCTTATCTTATATAATACCGACATTGCTTAAAAAAAAAGAAAATGATTACGTCCTACGCGTCATGCATCTAGTCATGCATGTTAACCAATGACCTAAATTCTGCCAAGTCACTGGTTTTCTTGACTGGCTCAGGCAACCTATTCCATAATAGCACTAGGAAAGAAGGAGTATTTATACAAATTTGTCCTAGCATATGGAACGAGGAATGTGCCTTTATCTTGGTGTCTTTCTGAGTGTTTTATTAGATTTTGTTTTTGTATTCCAAGATTATGGTTCAGTGTTTCATGTATAATTGCTACTTTACTTTTGAGTCTTCTGTCACGAAGGCTTTCTAAATTTAGTGATTTTACTAAAGGTGTTACTCTAGTCAAATTATGAATCGCACTGCTCTATTTTTTGTCTGTTCCAGTTCCTTAATATTTTTTTTTAGTTAAGGGATCTCAGAGGATGCATATTCTATTATTGGCCTAACCAAGGTTAAATAACATTTTAGTTTTATGTTCTTATTTGATTTATAGAAATTTATTCTAATAAGTCCTAATGCTTTGTTTGATTTTTTGATAGTTTCATCAATATTGGGATTCCATGACAGTTTTTTCATTTATTATAACACCTAGGTATTTTGCGTTTTTAGTCTGTGTTACTGGTTTACTATGAATAACAAAAGTGACATTTTTCTGGGTGGAAAGACATGCTCCAATTTGATTCCCATTTCTGTAATTCATCTAATTATCTTTGTAAAATTTCTGTATCTTGTGTTGTTTTTATTGTTCTATATATTTTTGTACATTATGCAATCGTCTGCAAATAATCTGATTTTTGTTGACTTATGAAGTACAGACGTTCCTTCTTTAGACAAGATAATTACGTCCTACCTGTATCCGCATGAAGTGAATCGCCCATTTGAGTACCGGCCCACCGGACATTGGCCCGTATGCTCAAATAGCCAAGTTCGCCTTTGCCTTGTTGTACTCCTGGGTTAATGACTTGTATGTGCAATTTACATTAACACTTTTGAGATTAATTCCTTTTGTGTTGATTTCTTGTTTATTTCTGGATATTTTAACGATTTGTTGGTGTGAGTAGGTATGTTGGTGTGAGTAGGTGTGTTGGTGTGAGTAGGTGTGTTTGTGTCAGCAGGTGTGTTTGTGTCAGTAGGTGTGTTGGTGTTAGTAGGTGTGTTGGTGTTAGTAGGTGTGTTGGTGTGAGTAGGTGTGTTTGTGTTAGTAGGTGTGTTGGTGTGAGTAGGTGTGTTGGTATGAGTAGGTGTGTTTGTGTGAGTAGGTGTATTGGTACGCGTCGGTTAGTTTGTGTTTGTTAGTTATTTAAGGCACGTCTGCAATTTTAAAGATAAATTAGCAGATTTTCTTCGGTGCGGTGGCTGAGTAGTAACTTTACTTTAAGTTAGTAGATTTTAAAACGTGTACAGATCAAAGTTTATATAACTTATGATGGTAGAATTGTTTCCAATTTCGTCCATGTTTCCAACTTGTATATTCAGAGCCTCGTTGTAGCTTCAGTCATTCAAGTCTTGAGTCCATTCCTTTTATTTTAAATCTAAAATTGATTATTTTTAAAGTTGTATACAGAAATTGGTGAGATCGTGGATTGTCTGATTGTTAGATAAACATCTCGGTTTCTCCTCGTGTAATAATGGGTTCCATACGCTAGGACGAATTCGGGTTGCCGAATCAGTCAGGAAAACCAACGACTTGGCAGAATTTAATTCATTGATTAACATGCATTGATTGACACATACTATGCGTAGGACGTAATTATCATCTTTTTGACATTTGTATATATAAGATAGGAAGATAATATTTATGCCTCTTCGGTGCTGTAGTAGTATAGACCCAAAGTTCTTATTTTTATCTCGTTTTGGACAAGAGACCTCCAATTTATTAAAAGACAGTATTTAAATTATAAAATTAATCAATCAACATTAAAAAAAACTGTAAAAAATAGGCTTATAAAAAGGAAAGAGCCGCACAATTAGTGCCTTTATCTCCCTTTTCTAAAAAAAAAAATTATACATTACCATTAATTGGTAAATTTTTTTTTATTGATTTATGTATTTTCTTCCACAATAAATACCATTGGAAAGTTACAACTTGATATGAGACTGGAAAGTGGGGGAGATAATGTGTACAAGATTTGTAGCAGACAGACACAAACAGTCAGTTTGTAAAAAAAAAAAGACACGAGACATGCCGTTGAAAGGTCAGCATTTAAACCACATAAAATATACTTGCCAAGCACTATTACTGGGACATACCGTGACCTTGATTTCGGTCATGCCCAAGGTTAGTGATGTCAGCCTGAGGCTTCAGTGGGCGTGACAGAAGAAAAAAAACCTAGACGATGCTATAAATGCCAGATTTTCGTGGCTAATGAAATTGTCGCCAACATGACAGCCCACACATTCCTATTTTAAACTGCTGTGACTTATGGTGATGGTCATTATATATATATACACACACACAGTCGCCTTCCCCATTTTTTGGGGGGGCTTAGCGGTTCAGTCACCTCTTCTGGAAAGAAAAAAAAAAGATTGTTTACAATAAAGCAATATAGTCGTGTTCCTCTATGTCGCAATGAATCAAATAAAACTTGACTCAAACAAAAAAAATAATGTACATTTTCAATTCATTTTCACTATTTCTGTCTTGTACACATTTTTTTCACCATTATCATTTTATTTTGTTTTGTTGTAAAATGTGTTCCGTGTTTTAAATGTTCCTTCAGCGTTGAAAATAATTTACTTCCTAGTCCAAACCTCCCGCAGGACGACAAGGGATGGCAGCGGGTAGGGTATGAACCCGGAACCATCGATAAGTCCGAACGGCAGTCCAGCACGCATACCGCACGACAAGGCCATCCAGACGCCAGAAAACGTAATATTTGTTTAAGATGGTCGACATTTCTTCCATTGTAGACATGGTCGTTTTTTTTTCTCCTCTTTCTACTATTCCTATAGGAGATTGTCATACATGACATGACGGAAAAACTATAAATAGTTCGCATTATTGTAGTGTATCCGGTTGCTGTGTTTTCTTTTGCAAGGTACAGGATAATTTCGTGCACTTTTTGCCACTGCAGAATGAAATTATTCATTCGACTTTTTATTTTATAACTTAAAAACACGAATTTAAAAAAACTAGGTCCAGCTGGAATAACATGCCCAGTGTGCAGCTGAACATTCCGGGCTCACATAGGTCTCTTCTCTTATATATTAAAGACGTTACTTCAAACAAGAAGATAATTACGTCCTACGCATTTCATGTGTCAATCTAGTCATGCATTTTAATCAATGATTTAAACTCTGCTAAGTCGTTGTTTTTTTTGGCTGAGTCATGCAACCCATTCCATTCTCTAATGGCACTAGGGAAGGAGCACTTGTACGAATTTGTTCTAGCATATGGAATAACAAATGTGCCTCTATCTTTGTGTCTTTCTGAGTATTTCATTGGGTTTTATTTTTCTATTAGTAAATTAATGTTTAGTGCTTTATTTCACCAGCCACACGAGGAGGCATAAAACCCCAGTGCAAAGCCCTCAGCCTCCTGAATGACAAAAGTGGTCATCATCGAACCACGATGGATGAACTATATTTAAAAAATTAAACTAGCTCTAACAAAGGAAAAACGCTTTGAAGTTCAAATCAAAACTCAATTCCTGTTTATCTAGTTGGCAACACTGAGTTTTAGTTTCGTGTCCTTGACATTGTTCAGTTTATCTTGAAAATCTCCAATCAGGCTACACTTTCTCTGTTGAGAATATAAATTGGAAGTTGGTGTGTTGCTAATGTGGAATGGTGCGAATGTGGAATGGTGCGAATGCGCGTTGAATCAAATAAAGTGCAGAAAAAAAAAACTGTTGAGGAAGTCGACATATATCGGAGGTGTTTTGTATGTATTAATATTTTGTAAATATTCGGAAATTTAAATCAATTAAGGTTTTAGACAGTATTTGTTATTAATTTATTTGTTTAAATAATACAGAGGTAAGAGTCGCGTACTCTAACGTGAGAATCATTGGTTTCAAGCTAAAATGGTTAGCGGAGATGTTAGAACGTCGAGCTAGTCATGAAAGTATAATGGCCATTTTTTTTAAAAGACATGTTTAGTTAACTTTATGAACATAACGTCAGCATTGATTTTTTTTTTAATTATGGTACTTTCTGCAATAAACCATTTTATTTTCTGTAATAGTCATAATAGTTTGGATGATTTTTATCCCAAGTCGCTAGGATTAGAGGTGAGGTCAAAGGCCGAGCACACCAGGAAAACTTCGTCTTTATCCCTTCCCTGTTTATCCGTCGTGCGAGTTTCCGTCATAAAACGTCCACCTTGAAGAATAATGTGTGGAAAATGACATCATTGATGGGGATCACTTCCATCCCCCCACCACCACACGGAAGTTCAATGGACTCGGTACATAAGCACCCCAACCGGACTTCTGTTTGGCTTCCCTGTTGACCTAATTGTCTCCTCTAACGACCATTTTTACCTGAGCATCGTGTTGGGGTGAGAAGCTCTGTTGGGAAGGAGAAGTGTACAAACATTACAAATGTACATAACTTGAAGAAGATTTACTTTTGCTCAGGGCGTCGTGCTCCCTATGAGATCGTGCCACCACCCTCACAACTCAAGAAAACCTGCAGTAGGTCAGGCAAGTCTGCAATAAGCCAGTTGTCCTAAGATCCTCCTCGTGTTTAGCAGGACGTCCTGTAGCGGGTATGTTATGTTCTCGCAAAAAAACAACAACTCCAAAAGTACTATGTTATGTTTATCCGAACAAATTAGAAGGTTCTGCATTAAAAGGGAGGTAGATTATAGAATAGGCATTAAAAATGTTTTCTTTAAAAGAACTTTTTGAATCGATCTTTTTGCTAAGGTAGAAAGGTTCTACCCAGAAGATGAAACGACGTCCCTGTTAGGACCATAAATAAAACAATTGAGTCGAAAACCATGTCCGCATAGTTTGGCTTTAATGCACTGAATGACTACACAACACACATCTCTTACGTTATATAAACACATTCCTACTGACAAGCACGTGTAAACATAAGAATGACAACCAATACAGTTAGTAATTTTCATAACAGTCCCTTAAATTAATTTTCTATTTAATTTGGTCATAATGCCGTTTATACCTGATTAATATTAAAAATATAAAATAACTACAACGCAAATACAACCGATTTTTTAAACAGAAAAACCACCTCTGTATGTATAATTTTACCACTTGTGTGTCTTCCCCAAATGGGTGTCACCCCGCACCATCCTAATGACACCACTGCATACATCTAAACTGTTCACAAGCTAAACAATGTTCAAACATTTGAAATGGTCATAAGTCTACAACAAATGTTCAAACATCTGAAATGTTCATAAGTCTACAACAAATGTTCAAACATCTGAAATGTTCATAAGTCTACAACAAATGTTCACTTGCTGTGTGTGTTTCAGTATGTCCTACCCTCTGTTTTGTTTTTCATCACGCTGAGTTTGATGACCTTGCAAAAAACGTCTTTGATTGTTGTCCTACGTCTTGTACTGCAGCCTGACGTCTCTGTGGAGTCGGGGTAAGTAGAACCGATTTTATTTCTAGAACAGTCTTTATTTCAGAAAGGGAGAATTCTTTTCTGCTGTTGTGTCACACTTCATAATTTGGACAACTCAGAAATAGTTTCACTCTGCAGAGAGATGGTTGGAAAAGTGGTTGGAGAGGTGGCTGGAAAATAGTCTGAGAAACGCTGGAAAGGTGGTTGAGAAGTGGTTGGAAAATTAGTCTTAGAAGTGGTTCGAGAGAGGTGGTTGGGGAGGTGTTTGAGAAGTGGTTGGAAAGGTGGTTGAGATGTGGTTGGAGAGGTGGTTGGAGAAGTGGTTGGAGTAGTGGTTGTGGAGAGGTGGTTGAGATGTGGTTGGAGAGGTATTTGAGAAGTGGTTGAAGAGGTGGTTGAGATGTGGTTGGAGAGGTGGTTGGAGAAGTGGTTGGAGTAGTGGTTGTGGAGAGGTGGTTGGAGAGGTGGTTGAGAAGCGGTAGGAGAAGTGGTTGGAGTAGTGGTTGTGGAGAGGTGGTTGGAGAAGTGGTTGGAGTAGTGGTTGTGGAGAGGTGGTTGAGAAGTGGTTGGAGTAGTGGTTGTGAA
Source organism: Biomphalaria glabrata (assembly GCF_947242115.1). NCBI lineage: Eukaryota > Metazoa > Mollusca > Gastropoda > Planorbidae > Biomphalaria > Biomphalaria glabrata. Next base: position 84,411,082 of record NC_074711.1, read on the forward strand.
GAGGTGGTTGGAGAAGTGGTTGGAGTAGTGGTTGTGGAGAGGTGGTTGGAGAGGTGGTTGAGAAGTGGTTGGAGTACTGGTTGTGAAGAGGTGGTTGGAGAAGTGGTTGGAGTAGTGATTGTGGAGAGGTGGTTGAAGAAGTGGTTGGAGTAGTGGTTGTGGAGAGGTGGTTGGAGAGTTTGTTGGAGAAGTGGTTGGAGAGGTGGTTTGAGAGGTGGTTGAGAAGTGGTGGAGAGGTGGTTGAGAAGTGGTTGGAGAGGTGGTTGGAGAAGTGGTTGGAGTAGTGGTTGTGGAGAGGTGGCTGAGAAGTGGTTGGAGATGGGGTTGTGGAGAGGTGGTTGAGAAGCGGTAGGAGAAGTGGTTGGAGTAGTGGTTGTGGAGAGGTGGTTGAGAAGTGGTTGGAGTAGTGGTTGTGGAGAGGTGGTTGGAGAAGTGGTTGTAGTAGTGGTTGTGGAGAGGTGGTTGGAGAGGTGGTTGAGAAGTCCTTGGAGTACTGGTTGTGGAGAGGTGGTTGGAGAAGTGGTTGGAGTAGTGATTGTGGAGAGGTGGTAGGAGAAGTGATTGGAGTAGTGGTTGTGGAGAGGTGGTTGGAGAGTTTGTTGGAGAAGTGGCTGGAGAGGTGGTTTGAGAGGTGGTTGAGAAGTGGTTGGAGAGGTGGTTGAGAAGTGGTTGGAGTTCATCCCCTGCCTTATAAACATAGAAGAGGAGCGTTTAAAAAAAATCACTATTTAAAACAAAAATTGCATTATTATGTAACAATATGCTGATCATATTTGTTCCAGCTACGCCCTGATATCAACATTACTTGTTGCACCTTACCTGTTCTCACTCTTCCTGGTGCTGTGGAATGTTCCCTTTCTGAGAAAGTCTCGCTCTGTTTCCTTGCCGTCTGGTAGAAATGTCGTTTTGGTAAGTTGCTTTAGTTTTCTTTATTTTTTTATTTGTTTAAGTGCTTAAAAAGTTTTGGGAAGCAGCAGGATTCCAATTCACGCCTGGTGCTTGCAACTAACGACAAAAAGCTGTAACGGTGAGTTATGAAAAAATATTCCGTATTTGTTAAAGACATAGTTTCCAAAGCAAATGAGGCTGGACAGACGGAACGACTTACAGACAGACAAAAAAAAAGTTTTTTAAAAGATACCGATTGAAAAAAAAAAGTCTTTTTGACTCTGAGGATAATAACCAGACACATAGATAGGGATACAAAACGCGAATTTTATTCTAGGGATAATAAACAATCAGATACAAAGATTGGGAGAGAAACGCCTATTTTACTCAAAGTATAACAAATGGAGACATCGAGCTTTCTGACTAAATCTTATTTCCTGCTAGATCCCTATCCCTTGGTCTGTTGGAACGTTGGGGACACCACACGAGATCTGTTGACCATCTTTCTCCATTCCTCACTATCCTTTGCCTTGGATAGAATCTCTTTCAATTAAAGACCCGTCCATTCTTTTATGTTAATTTCCCATCGCTTTCTCTGTCTCTTCTTCTTCCTGGTACTGTCCCCTGAAGGAAAGTCTTTGCGAGCCCTACGGACCTTGTCATATGGCCATATAATTTTAGCTTGCGTTTTTTTTTACAGTAGTTAGCAGTTCATCGTAAGGCCCAATCATCATCATCATCATCAAACTCCATTAGAGTGAGGGCTTGAGGGGCTCAAATCCTCTCTTGCAAAAGCCCTGGACAGAAACCCTGCTGTCTTGCGTAGTGCATAAATGTCGCCATACAGGTTGAGAATTTTGGATTTCCCAGACCTGTCGAGACGGAGATCAGCAAGTCCTGGGCAGTCTAACAGAATATGAGGCACGGTTTCCTCTTCTTCCCCGCAGCGGGGGCACCGTGAATCAAAATTTGGCCATAGCCGCGAGAAATATGAGCCAACAGGACAGTGGCCTGTCCTGCACTGTGGTATAATAGCTTGCTCAGGCCTGGACAGCCTCCACCACGGGGACTTGTCCCAGCACTCGTAAGGCCCAATAGCCGTTTTAATCCTGTTTCTAATCTCTTCGATTGTAATGCGGTCTTTATTATACCTAGTATCTTTAAAACCAATTAGGAATTATATTTAATATCGCTATTGCTTTTCCACTAACCACATTGAATGAAAATATAAACCAATGGAAATTAACAGCACACTTTGATGTGTTCAAGAAACTAACTAGAGCTCTTCTTTCTTTTTTTTTTACTCTCCGTGTTTTGCAGGGTGTGTTTGCCTCTATTGTAGAGTCGTCATGTATTGTCTTGTTTACATCACGTGTGGTGGCCATACTTCCGGTGTTTGTTGCTCTGCCGGCCACCAGTGGGGTCTTGGTCATATCCTCCGTCATCTCCGCCTTCAACAAAGGCAAGGTATGTACAATGTCTGGTGTTGTTGTTGTTGTTGTTTTTCTTCCATTTACACGTTGGAAGCTAGAGACGTCTATGTTACTCAGTTGGGTGATAATGGACCTCATTCACCAATCGTAAACAAACAATTAATCACGCTGAGGTTGTCTATTGTAGTCGAACTGAATTTCCACTTATTTGGATCAATAAAGTTATCTTATCTTATTGTATCTTATATTGATAAGACAACGAAAAAAAAATTGTCAAGTGATAGCTACTCTGTATTACAATTAGATTAGAACATTTAGCTCCAATCGAACATTTGGCCCCAGTAGAATATCTAGCTTCATTAGAACATTTAGCTCCATTAGAACATTTAACTCCATTAAAACATTTAACTCCAATTGAACATTTTGGCCCAGTAGAGTATTTAGCTACAAAATAATATTTACACCGGTAGAATATTTAGATCTTAATTTTTACAAAGCTTATATCAACTCACTCTGTCTGTTTGTCTGTCTGGTAAAAAGTTTTCACACGTTATTTCTTCCACACCCATTCTTGGATCAAGTTGAAACTTTGCACAATTATTTATTGGCATAGACAAGACAGGAATCATTTTTAAAACAAATTAACCCATTAGTCAATCAATAACTGTAATTAATTATTTTTTTGTCCGATACCAACAAAAAAAAAAGTATCCTTCAGTATTCAAAGGGTTAAATATAGAGAGTTTCGTCTCATTAGATTATTGAAACATATTTCTTCCATGCTTATAGTCGGGTCAGGTTGAAACAAAACATGAATCAATGAAAAAATTAACCAATTAGCCAATCAATTATTGGTAATTAATTATTTTGTTTCATTTCCAATAATGGAAATAACGTCTACACTATTGAGAGATATAGTTGTAAGTGCGGTGTTCTTTGCCTTGTGTAAGTTTTGTTTTTTATTTTTTATTTATTTTTTTCCTTTCTTTTTCTTAAGAGACGGAGCGGAAGTTTGAATATCACGGCAGAGGAGATTCCTAAACCTGCGAAAGAGAAGTCTTTCCTCTGCATGGGGGCTCGTATCACCGCCTCCATTACGTGCACTCTCGTGTCGCCTGCTGCCGGATGCTTTCTCTACGTGATGAATCTCTCGGACATCGTGACGTCACTCAGCCTGGCCGTCATTCCCATAATGCTGGGTCTGGTGTGGAATCCGGACTTTCAGTCGCACGTTCTGGATCCCAGCGGCGCTGACCCGCTGTGCCACAGACGACTTCGCCTGTTGTATGGAATCGTCAAGATCGTCGCCATTGTGGTTTTTATTTTGATGGAAATGTACTTCAGGACCGACGTCTCGCAGACCCACCACCTCTTGGAGAGATACGCCTATGGATTTTCGGTCTTCAAGAGGCTGGATGTTGTGTTTGCGCTTGTGGTTCACTTTTTGTCCTGCCTGATTTGCTTCGGTTTCTCCTATGTTTCTCTGGCCCTGTGCCAGCCGATGTTCGGCGTAGTGATTCCGTCCTTGTTTTCCATGGTGTCCAGTCTGGTTCTGTGCTTGACACTGTCCGCGCAAGTATACGGAATCGACGAGACTGCGCACTTCGGCTCGTTCGCTTCTTTCCTGATATGCGCGTCGATTTTAGCGTGGGCATGGGCGTGGCCTTACATCCTCAACGCTTCGATATTCCTCAGAAAACCCCAGTGCCTGCTTACCCCTTACAAAGCCCTGTTCAAAGGGTACGGGTGGAATCCGATATTTTACGATCAAAAATTCCTTCTCGGATACGACTCCAGCAGTTCATCCGAGGCAGCTTCATCAGAAGTCAAAGTGACGAACCGGATCTACATCTGCACTACCATGTACAGAGAGGCGGACTACGAGATGGGGAGATTGTTAGAAAGTTTGATGAAGATTTCATCAGACCCACTCTTGAAGGGCATTCACTTTGAGAGCAACATTTTCATGGATAACGGATGTTCGGGGACAAAACTCAATGAGTTCGCGCTTCAGTTTGTCGCCCTTCTTATCACCAAAGGCGGCGTTCACCTCGAAAGGACTCGCTGCTGGGTGACGCCTTACGGCTTGCAAGTGTTCTGCCAACTTCCCAGCGGGCTCCCACTTTTCGTCCATTTGAAAGATCCTCAAAAAGTCAAGTCTAAAAAGCGCTGGAGCCAGGCCATGTACATAAACTACGTGATGAGATTTCGCAAAGCTCTTTGGAAGTACGACTCTGAGAACAAGCCGATCTCTTCAAGAGAATGCCAACTTCCTGAGATTCGAATTTCCAGCGCGTGCAATGAAGCTGATCTTATCGGCTGTGTTTCCGGTAGCGACCAGCCTCTATTCCGACGCATTACAAACATTGGATTTCCGACACTGGCCGACTTTAAAACAACTGTAGAGAATGATCGCCAGTATCCATCCGCAGAGGATTCAAGTCCACCGCACAGTGAATTTGGTTCACAGGTAAGGATTGATATTAATAAAATACATTATTATTACATTATTAATCATTAACAACCCAACCTATACGATAACATGAAGTAGCCTACTTGAATATAAAATGTTATAATAGTTTATCAGCACAGTACATACTATCGCATGCTACATGTATAACTTATGACATATATTTAAATGCCCCACACATCTATTTGAAGGCTTTAGTTTTTATCTTAGGTAGGAGCACTTCATATTAAAACTGAAACTTTCTTTTTAAAATAATAATGTCAAGAATTTGAAGAATATATTTTATGGTCTCATTTCGAAGTCCGAATTAAGCTGGGGTATTTTAAACATTCATTTGACCTAATTAGCGACTTCCTTGTGTCCATGTTCCTGATATTTGTATATGAAAAGTGCAATAATAAATGATTGCGCTGGCCACATAACATCCTCATTAGCTTTTCGCCCAAAAAACAAGGTTTCCTACAGTACGCTAAGATTAGTAATATTACATTCTTACAGCAATATCGTCGGGATAAGAAGTCTAATTTCTACGTGTGACTCATTAAATACTTATTCATTTATTTCAGACGTTGCTATGAATGCTGATATCTTAAATATTATGATCAAGACTTGATTCTCTTTTAAAACCAACTGCTACCCTACATTCTTGTAATTTAATACTATGTCCAATTTTATTTAACTTTTTAGTTTTTGTCTTTATGCATGCAGTTTTCAACCGTAATTAGAAACACTTCATTTTTAGGTAGTTGTGTCATAGTACTATTTACTATGTAACGACCACATTGTACAGCGCCCCTTACAGACCTGCCATCTATAGGGCAGATGATGTTAAGGTCATCTGTTTATTTGGCCAACGGTTAACGAGCACGTGGCCAGCACAACGACCAATTGCCTTCACTTTCCACAACTTAAGTCAGGTACCCATTAGAGTTGGGGCGCGCTAAAGATCCCGAAATTTAAAATCCCCGTCTTCACCGAGATTCGAACCCAGGGACCCAGGTTCGGAAGCCAAACACTTAACCAGTCCGCCACCCTCCCCCCTTCCATTAAGATATTATTAGGGTCTATTGGTAATGTCACTATTAGCAGTAGCGTTGATACACTAGTTGGATTCAATTTAAATCTAGTTACAAAAGTATTCATAGGTAAATTGTGAGCTGAGATTGGTATATACCAGCGATTGTCAACCTTTTTAGCTACGCGACCCCGTAATACAATTTTTCACTAGGCGGCGACCCCCAATTTTTTTCCTTTGTTCATTGGCTTAGGTAAATGTGATTTAGCTAGTGTCAAATTTTCTTTACGACGTGATTAAATATTCTCCATAGAAATGTTTCATCCCGCAATGGCGTTACGACGCCTACGAAAAAGTATTCTGCAACAAAGAAGATGTGGTCCGCAGCAAATATTTTCGAATATCAAATATATAAAAGAAAAAGAAGGAAGTAACTACCAATAGAAATCATGTCTACGTTGAATGATGATACATTCACATTCACAAGTGTCATTCGTATCTCCTGGCTATATGTCAGTGTTCTTAGATCTAGCTTTGTTTATTCCCACTTTTTATTTTATTGATACTTGACCATCGTTTCATAATTTGTTTAATAATAATGTTATCTGAATAATTTTGCAATCCATGACATCTAAAGTATAAATGCATATCGATTATAGTACAGATATGCTTGTTAGAACAGGTTACACACATACATATATATATATATATATATATATATATATATATATATATATATATATATATATATATATATATATGTAACTTCCGAAGAAAAATAGCCAAACAAAAATCAATTTTCTGATGGTCTTAGGCAACCCCTGGCAAATGGTCATTCGACCCCCAAAGGGGTCGCGATCCACAGGTTGAGAACCTCTGGTATATACTATATATAAAGCCATATGTTACCTTATCTGGCTTATCGTGTACTTCCTGTGTCTATGTATAAAGTTAGTGCTAAAGTGTATATCAGGGCTTTAAAGTATCCTCGACAACCGACTCCTTTTTAAAAAAAATTACAATATATTCTACTTTTTTTTTTAAAGTAAGTCATGTTAATTATTTGACCTTTTTGGGAGGAATATATATATATATATATTAATTCTTTCCGCGACAAAAAAGAAAAAACAAGCTTACAGCATGAGGTGGTTTCACTTTCTGTCACAAATTCTCACGAGTGTCAGTTTAAGATTTCACAGCTGACATTGTAAGCCCCACATCTGACACAATAGGTAAAAATACAGTTCCCCTAAATGTCCATTGGTCAGGTGAAGTTCGCCTAGTCTTTGTGTCCGATGGTATGCTCTAGTTTCCTGACACAAAGCATGACTTTTGTTTTTAAAGCCAATCATCTAAAATATTCTAGAACAAGATAACTCAGAAAGGGACTTCCTCGTACTATTTGAAAAATCCAAAGCTTATTACAATTAAAACTCGGAAAGTTTTTGCCATGTGGCACGGCTGGACATTATTTTTATTTTCTTACTATATTTTAAGTGTTTTCTCAATTTAAAACGCACAACTGTAGAATAACTTTGTTGCATGAAAAATTCATATGATGATACCAATACGGAAATGATACTTTTTATCCTTATACCACACTGTCTTTCTCGCCCTCTCTCTCTCTCTCTCTCTCTCTCTTGCACTCTCTGTCGTTCTCTCTCTTTGTTTCTCACTTCACCCCCTCCCCCGTTTTGTTCGATCTCTATCTCTTGCTCTCTGTCAATCTTTCTGTTTGGCTCTTTCATTCCCATTTTGTTCGCTGTTTTTTTATTTCTCTCTCTCTCTCTCTTTCTCTCACACTCTGTCATTCTCTCTCTTTGTTTATCATTTCCTCGCCTTTTCCTTTGCTGACCACTCCCTCTTTATTTCTCACTCTCTCTCTCTTACTCTCGCACTCTGTCATTCTCTCTCTTTGTTTATCATTTCCTCGCCTTTTCCTTTGCTGACCACTCCCTCTTTCTTTCTCACTCTCTCTCTTACTCTCGCACTCTGTCATTCTCTCTCTTTGTTTATCATTTCCTCGCCACTTCCGTTGCTGACCACTCCCTCTCTCTCTCTCTCTCTCTCTCTCTCTCTTTCATTTCCTCTGCTTTAAATGAATATTTGGGTTATATTATACAGATTCTTCATTTTTAAATACACATTTTTCAAAGTATGCTTATAAAATTTAAGATATTGGCGAGCGTTATAACAATTAAAACTTATTGATATCAATTTATTTTATTTTTATTTGACTTTATTTTTTATCCATTTTTCACGAGAAATTTTTTAACATAAAATTAGATTTTTTTTTAAATGGTATATTTTTAATTAATTTTATTTTTTGGTTAACTCTATCATTTCAATTTCTTCAAGCTATTGAACGTATTGATTTTTATGTAAATTTAAGTAAAGACACAACGATAAAGACGCATTTCTTATGCCATATGCTAGGACAAATTCGTACAGGTGCTCTTTCTTTCTTAGTGCCCTTAGAGCATGGGGGTTGCAACCAACGATTAACAGAGCTTATCTTATCTTATGTTATGAAATATAGACGTTACTTAAAAAAAGACGAAGATACTCTTGTTCCTTAGTCAATCTAGCCATGCATGTTAATCTATGACTTAAATTCTGCCAGGTAAATGGTTTTCCTGGCAGACTCAGGCAACCCTGAATTTTCATTTGTTTGGACCAATAAAGTTATCTTATCCTATTATTGTTGTTTGAAATGTGATAGACATATTGTTTTCTTTGCATTAAGTGTCAGGCATCTTGTTCCAGTAAGGAGAGCTCTGACATTGATTCGCTCCCAGACGACAAGCTGAGGTATTACCCAGGTGGCGCTTACATCAACTCAGGCTACCAGTCACACTCAGAAGGAGGCAGCAACTGTTCCTCTTGTAACGGAGACAGTGGAGGTATCATGTCACACTTAATTTAAATGTTTCATTAAATAACATTTCGTTTTTAGCTTAGGCGAGCAGAAGTTTAAGTTAACGTGAAAACAATAAAGTGAGGGAGTGTCACAGTGAAACTACTTACTTCGAAGGACCAAATGACCCAAATTCCTAAGTATGGAGGTATTTCTTGTTTAAGTGAAGGAAGAACCAAATTTCACAAAGAAACAAAAATTATTTTCTCTAGAAGTCATAAAAACTTTACACACACACTTCTAACAGACTCTTCTTCGGGACTTTAACATTTCACCATCACAAAGAAGATATAAGACATCGATCAACAAAACCAAATAGACACAAAAGACTCTTCTGTTCCCTTGGCAATTAAATCGTTGAAATATATGTTATTGAATATTTCGTTTGTAATGTTAAAGAGAAACTGGGGTATGACCTATATCATTTGCCATTCCAGAATCGTCCCATTAAGTCTCAGCTAATTCAAGTCAATCACCAGTTAGGCATCTACTTTGCTGTCTCTCGAGAAGGAGCCTTACAATAATTGCTGTCTCTCGAGACCGAGCCTTGCAATAATTGCTGTCTCTCGAGACAAGCCTTACAATAATTGCTGTCTCTCGAGACGGAGCCTTGCAATAATTGCTGTCTCTCGATACCGAGCCTTGCAATAATTGCTGTCTATCGAGACAAGCCTTACAATAATTGCTGTCTCTCGAGACCGAGCCTTGCTATAATTGCTGTCTCTTGAGACGGAGCCTTGCAATAATTGCTGTCTCTCGAGACCGAGCCTTGCAATAATTGCTGTCTCTCGAGACCGAGCCTTACAATAATTGCTGTCTCTCGAGACGGAGCCTTACAATAATTGCTGTCTCTCGAGACGGAGCCTTACAATAATTGCTGTCTCTCGAGACGGAGTCTTACAATACTCCTTTCAACAAATGTCTCCTTATTTTTGGTTGTTTACAAATAAAAAAGATTCTGTTTTCATTGAACCCTCTCAGGCTCCACCGCCCCTTCCCCCAAATAACCAACTATTTTTAAAAATCTATTAAAATTCACGTGGTCATTTAACAAAAGGTAAAATGTTCCATTATCATAAAAGAATTTTTTTTTCTAAAACTATTCTCAGACATTCAAAAAGTTCCACCAGCCACCCCAACACCGCCGGTCTCCGACCACAATACTGTGCACTCCTACACTGACGTCATCAGCGACAGCGACGCCTACGTGGACGACGACCACACGTTCATCCTGGCCACAGACGCGGACATGGACTTTAAAGCCGACGCCATCAAGGAGCTACTGAACATGTGCATCACAGATAAACGTATCGGTGCCGCCTGCGGAAGGACACATCCAATCGGACAAAAATGTAGTTCCATCGTCTGGCATCAAGTTTTTGAATATGCTAAAGGTGTTTGTTTTTTATTTTGCCTTGTGTTCATAAATCAATGTATGCAAATAATAATGTGGCTTTAATTTCATTAATTTTATTTAGTAACTTTAAAAAAACATATTTTTAATATACTTGAAACACAGAACTAGGAGTGAAAATAAAATTGTTTTAATGTAGTAAACTTTATTTTTACAACCCATTACTAACCTTCACTCTGTCACAGTTAGTTACCCATCTTGCAGACTCTACCATTTTTCTATGTTGTGTTTTTATATTCTGTCGATCACATATTTTCATCTTGGTCGGATTTGTGGGAGGTCAGGCGAGGCTACTGCCCTGGGGACTCCATAAGAGAGAAGTGTCAACAATATAGATTTCAGCGAAATCAACGACATTTCGTCGAAAACATTTCGCAAGTTTCTAACCTTACATTCGTTTAGTATTTACTCAATGGTATTTGACTTTAACGAATTACTCCATTCTTTGCTCAAATAATTTCATTTGTTGGCAATACAGTTTTGAAACACTTGAAGGAAAAAATGTTTCTTTTATTAGGAAAATATATATATATATATATATCAGTGAATTAAGTCGTATTCCACATCCAAAGAGCTCAAGTGGCAGATGTGTTTTTTATGGATAGTGGTTGAAAAAAGTTGGCATCTAGTTAGATCGACTATCAACTCCATTCTCTTAACTCGTGTCATAACATACTACCAGTGGCGTAGCAAGGGTGGGGGAGAGGTCCAAATATGAAAAACTCCACGGGCTCCCACTTGTGGAGAGTTCCTAAATGAGTATCCGAATTTTTTTTTTACATTACATATTACGCCATTATCTCATGTCATGATGTCGAATGTGAAAATGCAGGGGCTCCTAAAGGGGTCAAGCCCCCCTGGTCACCAAATCCCTAGCTACGCCTCTGCATACTACAATCAAAGTTGATTCTGAAACGTCCTTCGATTGATTTTTACAAAGCTTATATCAACAGACTCCGTCTGTTTGTTTGTCTGGTACAAATTTTGAACACGTTATTTCTCCCACTTCCCATTCTTGGATGAAGACTTTGCGTGAATACTTATGTTCCCTAATAAAACATGAATCTATTTAAAAAATTTAGCCAATAAATTAGTGATAGTTAATTGGTTTTGTTTGATATTTAAAAAAACCTAAAACGTGAACCAATAACCAAAAAAAATAGAATTAAACCAATTAGTCAATTAATTATTGGTAATTATTGTATTTGATGTCGTATAAGAAAAATAACTTCTACGTTTTTGAGATTTATGGTTGAAAGAGCAAAATTCTTCCCCTTAGATCAGCTTTGTTTTTTAAAAAGGTTTTTTTATTTAAATTTTGCTTGTTTTATTACTAGATTTCTGGATGATTAAAAACGCCCAAAATATCATCGGTTCAGTCAGCTGCTGCCCAGGCTGCTTCAGTTTGTATCGAGCTAACGCCATCAGAGATGTCATGGACAAATATTCCAGCCCAACAAAAACACCTTTCACAGTCTATGTCAAAGATACAGGTACATTTGTTTCTCTCTTTAAGGCTGGTATTTAGACTTGTCCAACGGTCAAACGTCATTTTACAAACTTCAGCAGAATAAAAGCATATATACTACATCCACAGACCTATATATGGTATAATATATACATAGGTCTATGATTACATCATACTATTTATTTTACATTTACCTAAATAAATCGTAACAAGAGATTAAAAAACCTATATTTATTGTAGTATTTATAGGTCTGTGGTTGTATATTACATAGCCTTCGTAACTTCTTCTATAGAGAAATAACTTTTGTAATTTCTTTTACTGAAAAATTGGGCTATTCGCGTCTGACACATATAATTTTTATGTTCAGCAACAAAGCCCATAATACAATCCCATATACCTATTTAATTAATGTCATAAATATCGTTAGGGTCCCGAATTCGAATCCTTGTGAAGACTGGGATCTTTAATTTCGGGATCTTTGAGGTGCCTCTCAGTCCACACAGCTCTAAAGGGTACCTGACATTAGTTGGGAGAAAGTAAAGGCGTTTGGTCGTTGTTCTGGCCACATGACGACCTCGTTAACCGTGGGTCATAGAAACAGATGACCTTTACATCACCTGCCCCGTAAATCGCAAGGTCTGAAAGGGGAAACTTTACTTTTTTTAAATAACAAAACAGTTAGGTTTTTTTTTTTTACTTTGTCAACTAATGTTTGGGAACAATTTCTACAGGTGAAGATCGCTGGATGGCTACCTTAATGATGATCAATGGCTGGCACATGCGTTATTCTCCCTTTGCTGATAACACCACATACTGTCCAGATACATTTGAGGTTAGAAGTTACAGTTTTTTAATGCCCCTATACTTATAGATGCATTGAAATGTCAGGGTTCAAGGCTAAACTTAAGAAAGAAAAAAAAGTTAAGCATATTTTGGTTACAGTGTAGACATGTATGGTTCCTTCTGTCTCGATGATGTACACAGATGTACACAGATGTACACAGATGAATCACTGGTGTTGTTTTATTCTCCATGAATCAAGGCAAAGTTAGCTGTGACTAAACTAGCCGATTCTGGAGTGGCAATCTTTAGCACATTTCGTGCATGAGAAAACATCTATTTTTAGAGCTATCGTTTACAATGTAGATATAGCAAAATGATATATCTACAATTTTGATAAGTAAATTGATTCGTGAAATAAACGAGTTTTCTTCGGAAAGATTATTGCACCACGACCCATATCTCCAACAGGTCAGTAAGGCATGGCTGTAGTATGACAGCGGGCAAGGTTTAAACTCGGAACCATTGTGATGACGGTTATAAGCAAATACCCTATGGCCAGGCTATCCTTTTACTGAACAGTTGCTATCTTTCGAGTGACATGGTGACCAAGTGGTTACTCATTTTGTTGCCGTTTAGAAAGTCTTCAGTTTAAGTGACACATTCGTGATAACTCGAGATTATAGAACAGAAGCCCGTCATTTGACGTCTGCTGAAACTAGACTTGGTTTTTGTGCTGGTCATTGAATGCCCTGGTAACTCTTTAGCCACAGGTAGTCTTGTTGTTCTTTTGTTGTTGTTGCTGTTTTGTAACTACTTAATATGCGTGAAATGTGTATTACATTTCGAAATGGCCAACCTTTGATCTCAACTTTCAAGTTAGGCTAATCATAAGCTAATAATAAATTATGGCTTTCATGCTTATACCATGCTCAGAGCGCTTTGGTCCAATCTCATTTGTGGACCAGTGGAAGGGGAGGGGGAGTATCTAGGAGAAGGTTTTTTCCGTGCTGCCTTTAGGGCGCTCAGTAAACACAACTCTGCCCTAGTCGGATGTCGAACGTCGAGCCCCCTTCATAGGTAGCCAAGCCAAACCAAGTTCAAACGCACTTAGCCTCTCGACCACGCTTCCCACACAATAATGACAAGTCTCAATGAGTTTCGCAATTATTTTTGTTACTATAATTACATTTTCTAATAGTCTGAAGTAGTACAGTACAGTCATAGATTTGCGATATTTACATTAACTCTTTCTCTCCGTAATTATTTACCACATTATGGTGGAATCAACGTTGGTATCGTCAGTTAGGAGAGAAAGAGTTAATAGAGTTGTAACTCAACTGTATTTACCATTTTTTCTAACTTAACCTTTAGGAATACTACAAGCAGAGACGACGATGGATTCTCTCGGACATGGCAAACGCCATTTTAGTAGTTCAAAACCTATTGCGACTGGTCCGGAACAATGAGTGCTTCAGCCTGATGTATGTCATCTACCTGGTCAACATGTTCTTAAACAACGTCATCACACCTGGGACGGCCATTGTCATGATCACTGCAGGTGAGAGGCTTCAGTAGTGTGCGGGTGTCGTGTTACCGAGTTGCTTAGATGGTGATAATCTAGACAGAGGCAGCTGGACAGCTGCATGCGGAAGAAAAATGGGGGAAGTTTAGGAAAAATGGTTCAAATTGTTACAAAGTAACGTAGTGCAGCGTACAGAAGGTCTTACTTTCGAATTCTAATGAAGAAGATAAGGATATGGTTAGGACCTTTATAATGTGTAAAATTTGATGTTGAAAGTGGTAACACATTAGAACTTTAATATTGAAAGTCGTAACACCTTAGAACTTTAATATTGAAAGTGGTAACACACTAAAACTTTAATATTGAAAGTTGTAACACGCTAGAACTTTGATATTGAAAGTGGTAACACTTGTTTCAATCTATCTACAAGAATTGTGACCTCAAGTAATTCTTCATTAGTTTGAGGCGCGAGAAGCTTCTTCCACAATTATGAATATTGCATAATGCCGTTTTTTATAATCGCACGTAAGATTGGTGTTTTCCACATTGAATGACATCCCAAAATGACAATTCTTGTCTATATATTTCAGGAGATTTGTATGAATGTTCTAAAGATTTTGATGATTTCCGGATATTTCCAGGACTTTTTCTTATATTTTGCAATTTCATGAGATTTCCAGGAGCTCCTGGTAAATCGATAGGAGTCCGGGGGAAATCTGTTAAAAGTTATAAAATGGTTAAATTTAATAATTTATACACCTAGAATTAGCGCGGATCCTATGAAAGTGAGGGTCCTATAAAAGTGCGGGGCCCACTGCGGTCGCATAGGTCAGGCCCTGCAAAATAGCGCCGTATGCTACACCGCCGGTCGACTAGTAGATATTAAAGTGTCTTATGGAAGGTTCAGTTTGTATGTAACAAGGCGCGTGGACCTACAACGTCTGAGACCAGTTAGCTTACAAAGTAAATGTCAAGTTAAAGGTCGTCCTTAGAGTCCAAGTAATACAGTATTACAGTGGCCAAGTAAAAAAAAAAAGGGAGGTCACTGAGGACAAATGTAACTCTGAATTTCAAAAACTAAGTGCCGCAAAAAAAAAATGCCGGTTGTAAAACGTACTGGGAAGAACGCCTAGATTTAAAAACACAGAATGGGAAAGATTGATCTAGATCTAGATCTCTGTTAAATACATGGCTCGTTCTCTCTACATCTCTCTCACCTTCTTTCCTTCTCCTCAGATTTTTTCCCTTCTAGCCTCTCTCCTCAGTTCTCACTCTTTCTCTCTACATTTCTTTCTCCTTTCTTTACATTATTCCCCTCTCTCTCTCTCTCTCTCTCTCTCTTTGTCTCCTTAACTTTCCAGTCCAACAACTTCTCTTTTCTATTTTATTTCTTGTTCTTACTCTTTCTCTTTCCTTCTTCTCTTATGCTTTCCTCCACTTTCTCTTTCCACATCCTTCACTTTCTCTTTCCACATCCTCCACTTTCTCTTTCCACATCCTCCACTTTCTCTTTCCACACTCTTCACTTTCTCTTTCCACATCCTCCACTTTCTCTTTCCACATCCTTCACTTTCTCTTTCCACATCCTTCACTTTCTCTTTCCACATCCTTCACTTTCTCTTTCCACATCCTCCACTTTCTCTTTCCACATTCTTCAGTTTCTCTTTCCACATTCTTCACTTTCTCTTTCCACATTCTTCACTTTCTTTTTCCACATCCTCCACTTTCTCTTTCCACATTCTTCATTTTCTCTTTCTACATCCTCCACTTTCTCTTTCCACATCCTCCACTTTCTCTTTCCACATTCTTCACTTTCTCTTTCCACATCCTCCACTTTCTCTTTCCACATCCTTCACTTTCTCTTTCCACATCCTTCACTTTCTCTTTCCACATCCTTCACTTTCTCTTTCCACATTCTTCACTTTCTCGTTCCACATCCTCCACTTTCTCTTTCCACATTCTTCACTTTCTCGTTCCACATCCTCCACTTTCTCTATCCACATTCTTCACTTTCTCGTTCCTTCTACTCTCTCTCTTCTCTTTCCTCCTCTTCGTATCTCCTACGCCTCTCTTTCCATAAATCTCTTTTCTTCTATTTCTCCCATCTCTTC
The DNA here is from genome assembly GCF_947242115.1 of Biomphalaria glabrata. Lineage (NCBI taxonomy): Eukaryota > Metazoa > Mollusca > Gastropoda > Planorbidae > Biomphalaria > Biomphalaria glabrata. The sequence continues at coordinate 84,427,104 of NC_074711.1, forward strand.
CTCTAGATCCTCTTTTTTTTCTCAATCTCTATCTTTCTCCACTCTTCCTCTCCTCCTGCCTCTCTCCTTCTCTCTCTCTCTCTGTTACCCCCTTTTTATCACTTTTCATTGCCTCTGTCCTAACAAAACAAAGTGACTTCTATTCCTAGGTCTGGAGCTGGTGTTCGAAATCCCTTACGTCTACACAACTCTCCCCATGGCCGTCATCGTCTACATGTACGCCTTCGTTTGCACGTGTACCAGCGCTCGGACACAGGGCCTGCTGACCAGCGTGCTCATGGTGCTCATGGGCAGCATGTTCTCCTCGGTGGCCATCTACGGCTCTTACAAGATAACTGCAGGGATGGCAGCAGGTAGGTTAGGTTGACTCTTACATAAAAGTGTGCCTTAAAGGAAAAATGTTTTACTTAAATGGGTCACTGGTGGAGGCGCAGTGGCTGACAAGAGGGACAATAAGAGTGGCTACCTTTATTTTTTTATTAGAGTTAGTCCCCTTTATTACTTGATTTAAGTCCCTGTTAACTGTTTACAATTGCCACTCTCTTGAGTCTTTCAACTGACCAGTGTAGTTTGAACTAAATCTCTATAATGTTTAACTAATACTTGTGTTGTTGTACTATTGCTTTGTTACTCAAGAGGAGTGTGCCACTGTTGTGGGAAGAGTATTTCGATAATGAGCTAAGTAGACTTTATTTATTTGTTAGTACTAAGTTGGTTTATGTAAATGGTATAGGTCTACTTAGTCTCTTATGTCTTAACCTCTCCTGTATGTTTTTTTGAAAGACATCTTTTGTTTAGATACTAGACAGTAGTGTGTCTCGTGAATGACGTCATTTCATTGTTAATGCATGTATGATATTATTGTAAACCATCTTTTTGGTTTTTCGGCATAAGACATTATTGTGCCTCTATGATGGTGGTTCTTCAATTATATTGACCGGCAACTGTCTTGCTACTTTGCATTACTTCATTATGTCATTTTTTTTCCTGAGCCTTTATTGCCATTTATATTTTTCATGATCTTTTTCTTTTGTTTGTAAATAAACTCCATTTTTTTTTGTGGCAACTGAAATCTCAGAATTATTACTTGTCTGTCTGTAGTTTTGTACATCTAGAGGCTATAGTTATGAGCCTAGATAATATAATTGGGACCACGAAGTACCACTGGATTAACTTTCCAGTACAGTACAGGTCACTGGTCTTATGACCTATCCTAATTCTAGGTCACACCACCCATTAGTTGGGGAAAAGTAAAGACTGTTGGTAGTTGTGCTGGCCACATGACACTCTCGTTAACCATAGGCCACAGAAACAGATGATATCATCTGCCCTATAGACCACAAGGTCTGAAAGGGGAACTTTAAATGGGTCCCTACTGGTAGTTAGTATGAACTAATTCTAGTAATTTAAAAGTTTAGACCGAAAGGTTATCAAAATGTATATAGTTCGTCCATCGTGGTTCGATGATGACCACTTTTGTCATCCAGGAGGCTGAGGGCTTTTCAGTGGGGTTTTGTGCCTCCTCATGTGGCTGGTGAGACCTATTTGAGCCCGGAATGTTCGGCTGCACACTGGGCAGGTTATTCCAGCTGGAGCTAGTGTCATTGGCCTTGCTTTTCTTCTCTGGCGTTTTTCTTCTGCCTGCGTTGTTCTCTTTTCCTGAGCAACCTGTGCGCAAGTTTTCACAGCGCGACGCAATGATGCTCTGTCATGTGCCTCTGTCTCCCAGGTGGCTGGGTCTATATTGAACGCCTTCAGAGAAGCTTTGAGGGTGTCCATGAAGCGTTTTCTTTGACCGCCTTGCGGGCGCTTTCCTTCCCTTAATTGGCCATACAGGAGTCGTTTAGGGATGCGGCGGTCTTCCATTCTGCAGACGTGTCCTTTCCATCGCAGCTGGGACTGCATCAGGATTGTAAACATGTAAAGGAGTAAGACACTAAACAGGTTGTTGTATTTTTGTCTATAAGCTGTAGGGTTGATACCTTAGAGGCGTGATAACTGAATGGTATTGCGCATGCAAATCTTAATCCAGGCAACACATTACTTTTAAAAACTATGCTGTCCATAAGATCGATTGCTTAAGATATCTGGCAACTTAAGTAGTATTAAATGATGCATCAGATTGTAGAGAAACACGTGACCGATTGATATATGATAGTTGTAGGGCCCTCCACTAGGCTGCCTTTAATAAGAGTTATGTGAGATGTTTTTTCGCTACTCGACAAACATTTAATAGGCAGAGGTTTTTCTCCTTCACTGTGACGCAGACGACAAAAAACCTTAGCGCGCTATTACTTTTTACCAAAACGCCTAAATTAATTTTAGTTGACTTTCTGTACAAGATTTTGTATTGCATTCCCTTTCCCCATTTCGTTCCCATGGATCACTCCTCCCCTCATCTTATCTAATATGATACTATAGTAATTTTTTTTATACATTTTATAAATTATGGAATTATGGGCCTTGTCTTCTCCAGAGATCAAGGCCGGTCATTTTCATTTCCAGCAGCATTACGTCATACTCCTGCTGACCCTCAGTCTTGTCTACGCCGCCTTGATGCACCCCAGAGAGAGTCACCAGATCATCTACGGGTTCGCCTACCTCTTCATCTTCCCTGCCATGCACGTCTTGTTGCCGATATACAGCATCGCCAACATTATCGACCAGAGCTGGGGAACACGTGACTCGGTAGGTGGTTATAGAATAGGTTTCACTGCTCGTAGAATAGGTTTAACAGCTCGTAGAATAGGTTTCACAGCTCATAGATTAGGTTTTATTGCTCGTATAATAGGTTTCACAGCTCCTAGAATAGGTTTCACATCTCGTAGAATAGGTTTTATAGCTTGTATAATAGGTTTCACAGCTCCTAGAATAGGTTTCACATCTCGTAGAATAGGTTTTATAGCTTGTATAATAGGTTTCACAGCTCCTAGAATAGGTTTCACAGCTCGTAAAATAGGTTTTATTGCTCGTATAATAGGTTTCACAGCTCGTAGAATAGGTTTCCCATCTCGTAGAATAGGTTTTATTGCTTGTATAATAGGTTTCACAGCTCCTAGAATAGGTTTCACATCTCGTAGAATAGGTTTTATAGCTTGTATAATAGGTTTCACAGCTCCTAGAATAGGTTTCACAGCTCGTAAAATAGGTTTTATTGCTCGTATAATAGGTTTCACAGCTCGTAGAATAGGTTTCCCATCTCGTAGAATAGGTTTTATTGCTTGTATAATAGGTTTCACAGCTCGTAGAATAGGTTTTACTGATCGTATAATAGGTTTCACAGCTCGTAGAATAGGTTTTACTGATCGTAGAATAGGTTTCACAGCTCGTAGAATAGGTTTTACTGATCGTAGAATAGGTTTTACTGATCGTAGAATAGATTTTACTGATCGTAGAATAGGTTTTACTGATCGTATAATAGGTTTCACAGCTCGTAGAATAGGTTTTACTGATCGTAGAATAGGTTTCACAGCTCGTAGAATAGGTTTTACTGATCGTAGAATAGGTTTTACTGATCGTAGAATAGGTTTTACTGATCGTAGAATAGGTTTCACAGCTCGTAGAATAGGTTTTACTGATCGTAGAATAGGTTTTACTGATCGTAGAATAGATTTTACTGATCGTAGAATAGGTTTTACTGATCGTAGAATAGATTTTACTGATCGTAGAATAGGTTTTACTGATCGTAGAATAGATTTTACTGATCGTAGAATAGGTTTTACTGATCGTAGAATAGATTTTACTGATCGTAGAATAGATTTTACTGATCGTAGAATAGATGTTACAGATCGTAGAATAGGTGTTACAGATCGTAGAATAGGTGTTACAGATCGTAGAATAGATGTTACAGATCGTAGAATAGGTGTTACAGATCGTAGAATAGATGTTACAGGTCGTAGAATAGGTGTTACAGATCGTAGAATAGATGTTACAGGTCGTAGAATAGGTGTTACAGGTCGTAGAATAGGTGTTACAGTAAGCCTCGAATTGGACCTCCCCCCCCCCCTTTTTTTTTTAGCTACGCCACTATATATGAGTGGCTTGATAACATGCTAGTAACCCATAATACATCTCATCAACCAATCAGCGTTGAGTTCTCGCTATTGCCATTATGTGTGTTTAATAATTAGAAATTGTATTCAAGATGTCGGCTGACGTTAACACTGGTAGTAAAATTAAATTAAAACAACTTTACCTTGACTCAGATGTATTCTTCTCGCAAAGTACAAATTGTTCTGCGTTTAGTTGCTCGCGTATGCTAACACGAATAATGAACTAGTGGGAAAAGTCTATTCTTCTCATAAATTAGATATTCAGTAAAGCTACATTACAAACTATGATATACTGTGTTTTATATTGTGTTATGTATGTTTAATCAAATAAATATTAGCCCGGTTTATAAAGTTTGGAGGTGCGGTGGCTGAGCGGTTAAGCGCTTGGCTTCCGAACCGGAGTCCATGTTTCGAATCCTGGTGGAGTGTGGGAGTTTTAATTTCGGTATCTTCAGGCGCTTCTGAGTCCTCCCATCTCTAATATGTACCTGACATTAGTTAGGGAAAAGTAAAGGCGATTGGTTGTTATGCTGGCCACATAACACCCTCATTAACGGTAGGCCACAGAAACAGATGACCTTTACGTCATCTGATCTGCCCTATAGACCACAAGGTCTGAAAGGGGTACGTCAGTATGTAGATGTCTACCAACACTGGAAGCACCTCTCAGCTAAGAAAGAAGCTGAAAACAATAACGGCGGATTGTCCACTTTATTAGTGCATTTTATTTGGTATTTAAAACCTGTCATTAAGTCATTTTCCCTAGTCGTTGAGTTGCATGCCATAAATATTTAACAATATATACATGCATATTGATGGGTCTATATTACATTGACGTATTGTGTTATTCAGAATGAGGCTAAGCTTCCAAAGATTTCCTGTCTTCCCAGTTTTAAGAAAATGAGAAAACGAATGAAAAACTCCAAATTAAAAGGTATCACCTTAGGTAAGTGTACTAAGTAACTCAGGTAAAAAAAAATAATAATAATTAAAGGTCATTGCTTGTTAGTAAACTGAGCAGTGGTTTCCAAATCAGGGAACTCTCCATATAGTTTTCTGTCTTAAGAATGTTTTGGGGCCAGTGTCTGGTTCAGGCCTCTTGATAAAGAATACAGTTTTGAAGGACATGATCAGCATTCTCCGGTGACACTCCTCATGGGCAGATTTCACCTAGTTTTAAATTTGAGCTTCCGGAACATATGTTGTCTCATTCTGTGTCCGGTTCTGAGTCGAAAGATTAGACGTTGATCGACTTGTCGGGATAGCTTAAAATAGGCGTCACCTTTCTTGGGATTTGGATTTGTTGGTTTGTAGCTCAGTCATTGTATTATGCAGTTGTGGGTGTATTATAATTTTCTTAGTGTTGAACTTAAAATAACTTGAACAAACTTCTTTTTGGTGAACAAAATCTGAATATAACTTTTAACAATATACACAGATTCAACCCGAAACGGTATATAGATGTAATAGTAATGAATGGAAACGACATTTTAACAAAATTTGACTCGCAATAAATATACTAAATACACGTCTTTGCTGTCTCATATCTCTGGGTCGTCTGCCTTTCAACTATCACCCAGGTTTCTGTGTAAATTTAAGTCTCGAAGGGTATTATATTCCCTTTGCAAAATCTTGTGTGACTAAAGAGAGCCAATCGTTGATACACAGCTGCGGTCACAGGTTGGTCATCTGTAATCACAAGAGGCTGTTGCACTTTCACCCTACTTTCTACCCAGATGACTTCTTAACATTATGACAGATCCTGCTGTGGTTTCATCCTTCGACAAGACCAAAAAACTAATGCTCCCTTTCTTCAACGTTACCTTGGAGACACACACTGCTAACATGTAAAGTATTGTGGTGACACTAATACTGACACGATATTATTTTCAGGCCCTAACCTACAAAAAACAGCTATTTTGAAAGTGTGAACAGATTTGGGCTACTACTCCCGTATCGCGCTGACAAGAAACTCGCCTGTCTGACGTAAATCCTCCCATCTCCTGTAAAGGTTTGGTAGCAGAGTAGAATTGTCACCTCTGATAAAATTACGTACCTACTATAGCTACCCCTGACTACCTGCAGGCTGACGCAGAGATTCTTTCACGTCCGATTTTACAGGACAGGTTTTCTTCGATTTAATTTTAAGCACCGGTGTAACCAGACTCAACCTTCAGCTCGGAAGCTAAGCAGTTATACCCCATTCATTAAACTGAATTTATAGTTATCTACGTAAACACTGAACAAAGGTAAGGTATAATTTATATTTGTAAAATTGTGCTGATTAGAATGTTTTGGTCGTTGGGGATCCAACCTTTATCGGCCTGGTCAACGATAAACGTCTCACTGGTGACATAATAGAAAAAAACAAATTAAAAAACTTGATTGACTCGATAATCTGCAATTCCATTATGTAAATAAGTTCCGAGGAATAGGGCGGTACCTCTTCAAGAATCTGATATGGCCCGCAAGTTGGAAAATCATTTACTTAGTCCCACATTGAGCAGTAGTTGATAAAAGATTATGTCTGAGTTTTCGTCTGTTTTTACACAAATGCTTTTTTATTTAGCGTTCTTACTGTTGCACAAAGCCTGAAGTAGCGCTATTATTACCAATGTGTCATCACTAAATATTTTCTCTCATCTTTCCGAAGGTTCTCAAAACTTAGAAATGGACACACAAACTGAAATTCAAACCATCTTGTCCTCGTTGGCTCGAGACATGTCACAAGGAGACGAAAAAGCCAGGGAGGAACACAAGTTCTGGGAGTCTCTCGTCGCCACCCACCTTGGCATTGCTGTCAACCAAGGCCTGGAGAAAGCTGCGTTGGCAGAAGGCCTCGGCAGGTTAAGGAACCGTCTGCTCGCTGCTTTCCTCTTCTTGAACGCTGTCTGGTTGGCCTTCCTATCTTACTTCTACATGGGACTGGACTCTCCTTTGTCACGGCTGAACATTTACGGAATCATTAGCGGAGCCCTGTATGGATTCACTTTAATCATTCAGATTCTGGGATTGACGGCCGGGAGAATAGAGCAGGTTTTGAGAAAACTGGCTACTTATGTTCATGGAGATGATATGCCAGTTTGGGTTAAAGAAAGAGAAGACAAGTCAAAATAAGAGAGAGAGCGAGTATGTGTTGGAAGATGTTTCAAGTATGGCTACAGATACGGTACTGTTTGGATGGTGTTAAAATGCCCGGTTCATGGTGCTTGATGTTAATGTGAAAAATGTAAAAATGATTGTGCTAAATGATATCAACCGTAACATAATATATAAATATATTTATTTCAAACACAGAAAATAAAAAATATATATATTTCAATGTATACATTTTTTAATAGAATGAAATCAAGTTTACTTCTGATTTAACTTGTCTTGTTCCATATGAAATAATTTAAAATGTTTTAAAAAAAATGCAGAAATTAAACTGCTAACTTGTATTAACTTTGAAATGAATAACAAAAAAAAACAACAAATACAGTGGCGTAGCTAGTGTATGGGGAGGGGGGGAGTCAAATCAGAAAGTCCTGCCGGGCCCCCACTTCAGAGGGCCCCAATGAATGTCCTAATTGCCTCTGCCATGTAATCTTGCTATTCATGTGGAGTCAAAAATACTAGACAGTATTGATCTAGATGATGTTATAGATTCTATGCCTTTGCTGCACAGAAAGCACCATGTGAGGTGATATGAATTGAGATTTGTCACTTGTGCATTATCTTGCCAGTAAACAACGGTATTATTCATTAAAATAGTTTTAATGATTATTTTTTGTTACTTTTACTTATATACTGTGTACCTATATTGGAATATAGACTTAAATATTTATTAAGTAAATTATCTCATGTCATGATGTCAAATGTAAAAATGCAAGGGGGCCCTAAAAAGGTCAAGCACCCAAATCCCTAGCTAAACCACTGAACAAATTTGATATAATTTTAAATATCACAGATTTAAAACATGAAGAATTATAAAAATAAAAATAATTTAACAATATTAAAAATATTATCTGAAAGGTCTACAGGTATCCATGTGAGGCGCACATGCTTTGCTTTCGAACCTGGGAATCTGGGTTCGATCTTGGTGAAGAGTGGGATTTTGAATTTTGGGATTTTTAGGGCGCCCTAGAGTCCACCTTACTCTAATAGGTACCTGACTTTAGTTGGGGAAAAGTAAAGGCAGTTGGTCATTGTGCCACCCACATGACACCCTGCTTGTTAACCCGTTGGCCAAAGAAACAGATGACCTAAACATCATCTGCCTTATAGATCGCATGGTATGAAAGGGGAACTTTACTTTTTACTACATGTAGCCAAAGAAACAGTTCCTGTCAAATTAAAATAAATGATACAATAAAAATAAAATAGTACTGTCAAAACACTTTACTAATATCTACTTGAATAAAACCTAATATTATACTTAGAAAAACCCAAGATTGGTATGTTACAATAATCATCAGTCCCCATACAGATAATATCTTACATCAAACCACTTTGATCATGTTTGTGTGTGTTCAATTTATAGGCTATTGGCTGAAAATAAATAGTTTTAGTATCAGCCACCTCTAAGTCCAAACCGTGTTGAGAGTTTCATTTGAACACTGTTCTGATATAAATACATAATGAAATACTGGTCATGTGGAAATATTTGATAAACCCATATTTTTTATTTGTAAGTGTTGGCTACAAATACATATTGCAGTTACTTCCAATGCAATTGGTTATAGTAATTGCAATGATATACATCTCTTTCTATATCTATACAACATTAACCCAATAGCTCCTATTTCAACTCCTTCCTGTTAAAATTCTTTGCATACCCTAAGCAAAGAGGGGTGGCTCTGAATAATGAATTTAAAAAAATAATAATAAACATTTTGAGCAAAATAATAAAATTTAAGATCTAATACTAATAAATAAATAAACAACTTTAAAAAAATATAGCAATATTTCTAGTTTAAAAAAAAATGTATACTTTTAATACCTTTAGAATATAAAAAAGCTTCAAAAATACAATTTATTCCCGGTGGGTGCTTATACACTGGGGCTATGGGCCATTTCATTTGAAAAATTCTTAAAAAAGCGATACACATACAGTTTCACTAAAAATAGTCACCACACTCTAGTTCTTGTTCGAAATGAGACATGATTAGCTCTTAGAATAGGAAAGTTTTAAAAACTGTTGATAGTGTCCCAACGCATTATCCTATTGTAAGACTTATATGTAAAAGATGCACTGTACTACGGTAAGAGCTATTGGATTAATAATAACACAGGCCAAGATCTATGGCTCCGACCTTAATTTTTTGTTTATATATATGTATATAGGATAATGAAATATATTTATGATTAGGATTTAGTTGTATTAATGTATTTTTATCGTTTTGCGAGTTAACTGTTTTTCATTATTATAACCAAATCCTTTGGAATAACCACATCATGCATTTGTAATTACTATTTTGATATGCTGTTTCATGCCACTGTCATATACTAAATAGATCTTACAGGAAATGGTTGCAATAAACAGGCTACAATATTTTATTAAAATTTAGCAAAATATAAATAATAAAACATTTTTAAATACATATTAAAATTCAGTATTTTATGTAAGTAGCTAGCCAAATATTTTCAACGACCATGACAAAGGTATTTAGTATTCTATTACTGAAAAGAATAAAATCACAGATATATTTAAAAAAGCTAATATTGCACTTTCACTATTATATTTAAAATAAATAATTGGCATAAATTATTGTTTCTTATAGTTTAAATAATTAATAGATATACAAGTAAAATGTTATACACAATTAGTCGTTAAAACAAATATAAAATGGACTTAACTCTGAAACCAGCAGAAAACAGAAGGTCAACAATTGTATGTCCATAAATATTAAAGATACTCTTTTGAATAATTATTAATGATCTCTTTCTTCTGGAGGTCTGTAAGGTATTTTGAGAGCTTCAAACACGGACTCTTCTGTGGGTGTCTGAACTATCGTGCCTTCATAAATTTTGTCTGCACCCTGTACATTTAAGAATAAGAATGAACTGTAAAAATCTATCCATTTAAAAAAAGATATAAGAATGCTCTATTGTTAATTCAAAAGTGAGCTATTCTAGCAACAGTTACCTTTCTTACAACACCAATTTTCAAGGCATGTTCATTGAGAGACATATTCTGAGTTTTACACAAGTGTCGCAAAGACCTGTTGAAATGAGCTGAGCCTGTAAAGTAGACCAAAGCACAGCCATACTCACTGTAGGGTACCACGATGATGTCTAACCTGCGATGCTTGAGTGACAAAAAAAATCTAAAATGAAAATATTAATACACACTATGCTGTAAAAAAAAATTTATGGACTATTTAGTAGTTAAGAAGAACACCACACACTGTAAACAAAAAATAATTATGGACTATTAAGTAGTTAAGAACAACACCACACACTGTAAAAAAAATCGTCAAAAAAATAAAGAATCTTACAAAACAAAAACTGGATGAACAACATGAAAGAATTCTGCTAAGGAAGGCTGCTTATTGAGAAGAGTGAAAAATTAGGTTAGGTCGACCCTAAAAGCATACCTACGACACAAGTCAAGGGAATGAGTGAGGATGATGGTTAAGCAAAACAAGAATCCTCTGTTTGGTTAAACTGCTGTAGGTTCATCACCACACTGACACATATCATCTTTGAAGGACTCAAATATTTCACACAGATATACACATTTTAATTCTATTTTCTTTTCAACAATAAATTAGAACTTAAAATAATTTAAAAAAAAACAAAAAAAAAAACATTAACAAAAACTACTTTTATTATTTAAACAATTCTGATTTTATTTATAGTCCACACCCTTAACGACCCCCAATGCGGTTTGTGGTTCTGACCTTTCTGTTTGGACCTTCCAATTTACACACACCAAGATATTTTTTCTGGTTACCAGTTTGTTCAACAGAGACAAGATCATCTGTCAAGAACCCTGTAAAAATAAATATAAAAAGATATGAACAAATTTCAAAGTACTAAACAACTTACACAACAAAGTTCAAGCAATCACGTTATTAACTTACACCATTAACTCAATTCTATACATGTTCTATTCTAAAAAAAAATGTAAAAAATTTTTTTTTTAATTCACTACACATTAGGCTAGAACAGAGATATAAAAACTGGTCAATTCCAATGTCAGTCAGGGTGTTTTATGATCCTTTTTTATCATTGAGAAGTACATAGGAGCCCAATTCATTAAGCACATGTTGTGTGTGTCTGTTGTGTTTTGTGTTGTATCTTATTAGTGTATATATTGTTAATGTTATAGTACATCTGCTGAGGTGGACTAATGTAGTCAAACTGAATTTCCATTTGTTTGGACCAATAAAATAATCTTATCTCTTATCTTGTCTTGTTAATTTAGAATGTAATTTTTGGACACACTACAAACAACATTGAAACTGATGACCCCCATGCTATCAACCAAAAGAGAAAAACTGAATGAATTTTCTGGAGCTCTGATGCATTAAAACATCCTCTATACTATTAAAACTATGTATATTATAGTCTTTGACTTACCAGATTCTTTCAGTTTAGTAATTAATTTAAAAAAAATTCCTTTATGAGATTTCCCATCAGGGTGTGTGACAAGCACATCCACATCTCCACATGTGGCTTTACCACGCCGATAGGAACCACAAGCTTGAGCGATTATTCCTTCTTGAATACTTTCAGCAGCTTCTCTTACCTGAAAAGAAAGTTTTAAATAATTTTTTTACAAAGTACTTACTCTATCTCTCCGTAATATTTTCCTTATTCAGAAGGAATTATTAATTTTTCCCATGTGTATTTCACTAGCCTGTTAGGGTTAAACTTTAATCATAGTTTTCTCTTAACCAGAAAATGTTATAATTGGTATAGATAAATGTATGCCCTTCTTATATAAAAAAAAAAAAGTGTAAAGTTTCCCTTTCAGACCTTTTTATATAACACAAATTAAAGTTTACAAAACCCAAAAATTAAGTTAATGTAATGGGGTCAAATCAATGATGACTTAATTGTGTAGTATGACATCAAGCATGTTTAAGAGACCAAGTAAGTACTTCTGCCTTTAAGAATCCTCTTCTTTGCTGCTATAACATCATTATTGTCCAAAAAAAAAAAAAAAGTGGCACATCTGGGTCTTTGTGAATTAGGTTTGCCGTTTTCTTGTCTACCCCAAAAAAAGAAAAAAAAAGCAGTAGGGACACAAATAAGTATCTATTTAAATCATCATTAAACTTAAAACCTAAAAGAAAGTTTGCACTACAAGTGGACTAAGCAATTTATTTTTTTGGAAAAAAAAAAAAAAAAAGAGGGGGGGGGGGGAATTAGGAGCAGTGGTAAAGATACCAGGGTTAAAGGGAGGGAATAAGTAAGCACTAATGTTTATCACCTCGTGTGGAGTTTTTGATCTCCCATCGAGCGCCTCCCCAGGTGGCGGATAGGGGAATGCCCTCCAGATATGGTGGGTACCGGGGAAATAAAATACCCGTGGTGGACCAAAATCAAACCTGCTGCCTTGCAGGAAGTGGAGGGATCCACAAAGGCTAGGGCACCTTACCCGAAAATAAGCTATCCAGAGAGCTGAAAGGGGCAGCCCCCCAGATGGTTATGCACAGGGCTAACAACTCTGTCATATAAAAAATACTGTTACGAAAGCTAATACACACAAGAAAACCCGGACAGATCTCAACTGAAAACGACCTAGGCCTGGAAAAGGACATGATTTTTGTTTTGCGACATGGAACGTGCTAAGCCTTTATAGAGCAGGTGCGCTAGCCCAACTTACTGAAGTGTTAAAGAAATATAGGATACCCCTTGTAGCCCTACAGGAAATCAGGTGGAAAGACTCGGACATTCTCAGAACCAAGGAGTATACTATATTTTATAGTGGTGGAAGCACTAACAACTTAGGTACAGGTTTTGCTGTTAAAAAGGAAATGGTAGGTAATGTCATTGGATTTAAACCTGTAACTGATAGACTCTGCTCACTACGTTTGAAAGGAAAATTCTTCAACATATCATTTATCAATGTTCATGCCCCTACTGAAGATGCAGATGATAACACAAAAGAAGCCTTCTATGATGGACTGGAAAGAATTTATGATGAAGCGCCAAAGCATGACATCAAAATAGTCCTAGGAGATTTCAATGCAAAAATTGGAAAGGAACCAGCATTCAGACCAATAATTGGCAAAGGAAGTTTACATGAAGAGACCAACAATAATGGCATAAGATTAGTGGATTTTGCATCAGGAAAAGGAATGTCTATCAGCAGCACAAAATTCCAACATAAGAATATTCACAAGGTAACCTGGATCTCACCTGATGGCAACACCCAGAATCAAATAGATCATATACTCATAGATAAGAGACATGGATCAGACATACTAGATGTAAGAAGTTTCAGAGGAGCTAATGCTGACTCAGACCACCTACTAGTAAAAGCTTAATTTAGACAAAGAATAAGTACCATACACAATTACCAAAGAAAGAGAGCACAGCAATATGATAGTCAAAAACTCACAAAGGATCCACTTGTTGCAGAAACTTATAGAATGGCACTCCAAACGCAACTGACAACACTAGAAAAGGACTGCGAAAATAACATAAATGAGCATTGGGAAATAATAAAGCATGCTATCAAAAGAACAGCAAAAGAGGTAGTTGGATTTAAACAAAAGAACGAGAAAATAGGGTGGTATGATGATGAATGCAGACAAACTATAGAAGAGAAGAACAATGCCCGAATGATAATGCTACAGAGAGAAACCAGGAACACTAGACAGCAATACAATGAAGCAAGAAGAAGGGCCACAAAAGTTGTAAGAAAGAAAAAACGGGAATGGGAAAAGTCCAAGATCACTAAAATTGAGGAACTAGCAAAGGAGGGAGACATGAGAGGAATGTATATGAAAATTAAAGATGAAAAGAATGGATTTCAAGCTAGATCACACATGTGTGAGAACAAAGATGGTCAGCTTATTACAGAAAACAGCAGGGTCATTGAGAGATGGGCTGAATACTTTGAGGAGATCCTAAATACCACTGAAGATGGAGACAATGGAGAATATGAACTGCCGCATGGGGGACCAGATCCCTTAGTGAACCCTCCAACACTCATTGAAACATCAGAAATAATTAGGACCATGAAGAATCACAAAGCACCAGGAGAGGACCAAATCACAGCAGAACTAATTAAATATGGAGGGAAAGACTTACATTCCCAAATACACAGACTAATATCAAGAATTTGGGAAGAAGAAGTAATACCAACAGAATGGGAAACGGCTCTTATAACCCCAATACACAAAAAAGGATCCAAGTTAAAGTGCTGTAATTACAGAGGAATCTCTCTACTAAATGTGACTAATAAGATACTGTCTAGGCTTATAACTAAGAGACTTGGAAAATATTCAGAAGAAATCTTAGGTGACTACCAATGTGGTTTCAGACCCAACAAATCCACAACCGACCACATCTTCACACTAAGATGTATACTAGAAAAATGCCATGAATACAACATACCAATCCACCAACTCTTTATAGACTATAAAATGGCTTATGACAGTATCAGAAGGAAATACCTATATGACACATTACAGGATTTTGGAATACCCAACAAGCTGACAAGACTTATACATATGACATTAAACAACTCAAAAAGCAAAGTCATAATACAAGGAGAACACTCACGGGAATTTAGGATTAAACGAGGATTAAGACAAGGAGACGCACTTTCCTGCATGCTTTTCAATTTAACACTGGAGAGAGTTATAAGAAATATACACATAAACACAAGGGGAACTATTACTAACTACTTCAGGAGAGAAAACATGGGTCCACAACCAACAGGGACGATATACAGCCAACCTCTACAATACCTTGCTTATGCCGATGACATTGCCTTATTGAGTAAAGAAACCTCTGACATCGCTAGAGCCTTCATACAACTAGAAGAAGCATCTCGACCAGCAGGACTTGAGGTCAATGACAGTAAAACCAAGTACATCACAATGACAAGAGACAATCAAACAGAGGGACAAAATATCAAAATCAAAGACCACGAATTTGAAAACGTCCAAACTTTCAAATATCTAGGAAGTACTATTAATTTAAAAAATGACCTACTAACAGAAATAAAGGAAAGAATAGCAGCAGGCAACAGGGCATTTTATAGCACCCACCATTTACTTAAGAGCAAAATGATTTCAAGTAAAACCAAGAAAATAATATACAAAACTATAATAAGACCAGCAGCAATGTATGGAAGTGAGACCTGGACACTGACAAAGACATCTGAAAATTTACTTAACACTTGGGAAAGAAAAATTCTTAGGAAAATCTATGGTGCCATACAGGATGAAACAGGGTGGAGGACACGCACTAACCATGAGTTATATCAATTATATGAAGACCCACCAATAGTGAACGAAATAAAAAAGAACAGACTACGTTGGGCAGGTCACCTTGAAAGAATGTCAGACAACAGAGGGGCGAAAATCGTATACAGGCAAAAACCAAAAGGCAGGCGACCCAAAGGCAGACCCCGAATGCGATGGATAGATGACGTGGAAGCAGATCTGAAGCAGCTAGGGGTTAGGGCGTGGAGACGAAAGGCCCAGGAGAGATCTGAATGGAAGGATGTGTTAAAGCAGGACAGAGCCCTCCATGGGCTGTAGCGCCACTGGGATGGATGGAATGTTTATCACCTGCAATTTTTTGTTTAATCCTCACATGGGTACTCTCCCCCTTTCCCTGCAACTCAAACTTCAACAGGACTATAATTAATTAATTTAATGCTGATTTTTACAACACTGGACAAAAAAATTAAAATAAGCTGGGCACTTCGTTAATTACTTATGATAAGCCCAGCATAATTATCTCATACAAGATTTTTTTCTTTCTTTTTACCATCTTCCATTTCACTAAAATGCCATCATCTTTATATGGTAACATTATAACTTGAATAAATCAAATGTGAAAAGTGTAAGTAAAAAACAAATCGTCTCCCTTTCAGACTTTGGGATCAATAGGGCATACTATGTAAAGGTCATCTGTTTTATAAGGTTAACAATAATGTTAAATAAAAACTGACCACTTTTTCTATTTCACCTGCTTCTTCTCTTGGCATCCTATCTAACAGTTCATCATAAAGACGTACACCGACTTTTTGTTGAGAGGTTAAATGAGCTTTTTGTTTCAAGTCGTCAATGGTTCTCAAGCCCTTGAAAGTTTGAGGGAAAAAAATACATGTTAGTCACAGTTTTCCATGCAACATATTCACATTAAATATTCAATTAATGTCCCACCAAAACTGCATAACAAAATGTTTCTTAAAATAATAACACATATGTTAGAGAAAAAATGCACATCGATTGCAAAGAACAATAACCCATTAATATCCATCTGAAACCTACTGTCCTTAGACTTTCAAACAGAGTAAAAGGTAAAAATCAAAACTTGCTAAACTCTTATTCCTCCTTTGTGAAACGACTCAGGACAGCACTTATGAAGCTCAAAACAACAGCAAAAAAATGTGACTCCATTCGTGGTGACTATATTGGTCTAGTCATCTGAATGCTCCAACATAATAATCAGAACAAGGAAGAAGAAGAAAAAAAACTTGCTATTCTAATTTAACTTTTAAATTCATAAAAACATAGTTGTTTTAAATGTTACCCCTTTGTGTTAAGTGATGAATACAAATTCAAGTAAAGCTGTCAACTCCAAGTTTAGCAAATATTAAAATATTTTTCTCTGACCTGCTGATACCATGCCAGAGCAGTCTGTGGTCCTGCTCCCCAGACATTTGTGAATAATTTTAACACTTGCGTCATTTCACAAGATTCAAATTCTTTCAGTTTACGCAGTTCCCCACTCTGAGCAATTTCCCAGATTTTGTCAGCCAGTCTTCCGCCCACTCCTGGAAGTGATTTGGCTTCCTGAAATATAATGAAATAGCTTGATAAGTCAGTAGGAAAGGTCATTTCATTATATAAATTCAGATGTAGATTCTTTCAAATGTAATTACCTCCCAAGAAGTTATAGGCTTTGGATAGTTTCTTATAGCTTTAATTGCTTTCTGGTAGCCAAAAGCTCTCCATTTGTCATTAGTACTTTCGTATGTTTTAGCCATTTCCTGTTGATAGAATTGAGCAATAATAGTTTTATATCAAGATTCACTCAATAGTTTAACAATGAAAAATTAGCGTTTGTTTTATTATTTCTGGAAAAATATTGATTCATTAATAATTAAGCATTGATACAATGCTTTTAACATCTTTTTATGTGGCATCTTTAAATAAAGACTCTTTTTTTTCCTTACCTCCAGCATATCAGTTATGTTAGTATTGAAGTTAGGCTTTGGATTCTTAGATGACTGAGCACATATCCATTTTTCAGGCTTAAAGTAAAAAAAAATGAAACAATAAATTACTGAAAGTTTTTTTTATTTGAACAATGATATCATCAGCTATTACAAAGCTTATGTTACTCATGCTGGTAGTGAAGCAAAAAAAAGTCTCACCTTGACTTTGGAGTTTGTTAAAGCTTCAATTACAGGCTTTATGCCTGCTTCTTTTTCCTCATCACTCGAGGAATAGTTGCTATTGCTGTCTGAGATTTTGTTTTTATTTAGAAAAGTCTGCAATTGTGAAGGCCCAGGACTAGTTGCCTTGGTACTACTCTTCAAGTGATTATCTGTTGAATCATTATGGCTTTCTACTATGCGTAGCAGGTAAGGTTCAAAGGGCAATATCTTTTTCTCTCGCAAACAAGAGCTTAGCCAAGAAGACTTTACCACAGGCACGGTGGGATAAGATTCAAGATGCAGAAGTTTACACATCCGATTAGTATCCATTTTATCATCCACAATTATAAAGGACAAAGTGTTTAGCACTGTTGAATCAAATTGCTCATAAATAGTTCCTCCACATTTGGTGATCTGGTTTTTGAAAATATTTATTCGCATTTTTTCAATTCCAGCTGGCAATATATAAATATATTTATTGCTAAAAATCTTTTTCTCAGAAGAATCAACTTTGTTAAAAGCAAAACATTCTTTAGAACTTTCAACTGAGTCGGAGGATGGTTCTGTTTTAGTTCTTTTGATTGGGTTCCCCTTTGTTTCTAAAATTCTTTTTCTGGAAGCCATGCTGAAGTCTGAAAAAGAAAAAGTTTTAAAACACCAAAGTATATAATATACAACTAAAAGATCAAGTCTAGATTTTAGATCTAGAAATCCCTGCAGACGGTAAACATCACCGGTATGATCCATATTTATGATATCCTAACCGCTTAAAATGCCCTATCTATTTAAATGTAATGTGTAATATAGTGATATAGACTATATTATAGTGATTTAATCTGATTCATATTTCATCATCCTGTAATGACTGTAGCTTTAATATATTCTAGATTATAATATTATTTATAGTATATATATCTATATACATTTATTCTAGGGTAATAGTCTAGATGCCCTGTATAATTAATATTATACTTTTATTTCTAATAATAATAAGATTATAATAAATTATGAATATAATATTTAAATAATAATCTTATTTTATTATCTGAAATCTGAACACTACAAAAGTTTTACATTTTACATAGAATCTATCAGTATCATTATTATATTATCATGATAATCTACTTAATTAATCATTTATTGTTTATTGTCATAAAGTAACTTATACTGTGAGTTATACTACTATAATAATAATAATACTATCAGGTCTATCATGATCATGGTCATGATGATGCCATAATCATCTAATCTAATCTAAATCTAGACTAGGTTAAGACTATATATTATATATCTATATACAGTAACTTACGTTTATCGAACAAGTTAAGCTCAGTCGCCGACATTTTTTTATGTTTGAATTTGTGTATCTCCGTAAAAATTAGACCTAGAAAAAAACTGATTGTATCTATGAATTCCTCATCCATTTTTCTTAAAAGGTAGATATGTTTTATTTTATTACTACTCAAAGTTAAACTTATATTTGATGTTAAAGTGAGTCAGGTCGATGCTTTCAAAAGCTTAAATTATCGAACACTGTTTACCTTTATTTTATCTTATCGAACATATTAAGAACTTATCGAACACACAAGAAGTATGGTGTTTCAAAAGTGTTCTAATCTATATTTTTTTATTTATATCATTTTCTTTTTACGCCATGTCAAGACAGACAGATTTTAGTCATTTTCACATGCTCTATATCGAAGGAATCTATCACTGATCAGCTATGCTTTTTTGTTTTTGACCTAATGTCATTATATAGCAACAATCCTTCTTGTATACCTTACCTTAAACATTTTGTGTTTTGCCTCTATTGTAATATTATTTTTTTTTGCATACATTTTTTATGTTTTTATTTATTTATTTTTTTTAACAGATCGCCACATTTTCTTTAGGGGAAGTTGACATTAATCTTTTAGGTTAATAATAACCTATGCATGCAGTACAGATGCTGTTCATCATCTTTTCATAAGCAAGCCTGCTCAAGAAGGTAAGAATTAAATCTTGCTTTTAGATTACTGATCAGCAATCTGAAAGTAAATTGTTAATGGGATGGAATTTATTAAATGTAAATAAAGAAATGCTATCCTAATTTTGAAATATGCTGGTTGTGGGTTTTTTTTTTAATGTTTTTTTTTTTAAGTTTCACTGTGATAATTGTTTATTTTAATTCTAAAATAACTTTTCAGCCAACTTATTTTTAAAATTACCATATAACTCTAATTACAACAGAATATAGTTGTATTAGTAAGAGCCTGTGATAAAGTTAATATAAATAAATTGGACAAAATATAATATTGAATGAATTGAAGCCTAGCTCGATCTAGTCTGCCATTGCACTTTTAGCATAGTCAAATACCAGTGCCACATTTGCTGACACCAATTCATAACATTTAATTTAAGGAGAAGATTCAACTCCAAATTTTGAAATACCATTAATTTTTGTGTTGCTTAATAGGCTTTAGAAGTAACCTAATTTTTGAGCACCGTTTATCATCAAGGGCTGGAAATATAACCGTTAAATAGTATGTCCACATAGATAAATGTAAGGTCTTCTGATGTTTAATTGTTAGATTCTTTTTATTATTAATACAGCTTGAAGGTAGTTTTATTACATGACTAATATTTATTTGTTTGTTTGTTTGTTCCAGCTGCTGCATGGAAGTCAAAATATGAATTATTGCCACCAGTCTTGAAGTCAGCTTGTAAAGAATGCTAAGAATTGAATGAAAATGCTGTCTTGATATCTTGTTTGTGCTGTTATATTTGTCTTTTGTGTTGGTTAATTATTCCATGAATAAAAAATAAAAAAAAGTTAATTGTGTAAGTTTGATTTAAGAATAAATGATCAGAGCATGCAAGTCTTATATAGTACGTTACCAAAAATTGTATTGTTTGATAGTGTTCAAACCCAAAAATGTAATTTAACTTGTCCATTACTTTATAAATATGTTGACATTATAGCTAGATGTATATAGAAATCATGCACTGATTCAATTTTTATAATTTCCAAACAATTATGTCAAATAATTCTATTGCTAGATCTAAATCATCAGTGTGAAAGTAGACCTATGTAAAAGGTTAAAAATCTCATACTAAACCATTGAGCTGCATTTGAACAAAAAGGGCATTATAAACAAAAAATCACTAATGAATTTGTTTTAAACTACACTATTGAAAAACATTAAAGATTATTCCTAATAAAGCCATAATAAAATTTAATGACTGAACCATCGGAGACAGTATTTGCATGATAATACCTAATTGAGCCCTAATAAATATTTCAGTTACTAAACCATTAGGGCCAGCATTGGACCGATAATGGCACAATAAGGGATATCCCTAATTGAACCCTAATAAATATTTCAGTTACTAAACCATTAGGGCCAGCATCGGACCGATATTGGCACAATAAGGGTTATCCCTAATTGAACCCTAATTAATATTTCAATTACTAAACCATTAGGGCCAGCATTGGACCGATAATGGCACAATAAGGGTTATCCCTAATTGAACCCTAATAAATATTTCAGTTACTAAACCATTCAGGCCAGCATCGGACCGATATTGGCACAATAAGGGTTATCCCTAATTAAACCCCAATGAAAATCTCAGTTACTAAACCATTGGGGCTAGTATGGGCTTGACTAGGGCGCGATTCTGGAAATCCCCAATGAATCCGGAAGTGGGTTTACCCATTCTGGGCCGATATTGGCACGATTAGGGTAGCCCGTATTGGTCCCTTATGGGAACCTAATGACGCCAATGTGCAAACGGTATGCGCGCCCATTAGGGCGCGATTTGGGCTATTTAGGGCTGCAATTAGGGCAAAGGGGGATAACCCTAATTAAAACTGATACTGGGCCGTAATGGGCATGTTTATAGGGTACAAACTGACGGTGCTAAGCCCAGTAACGCATTACCGACACATTACCTTACCAGTACTTATTTAGGTCTAAGCTATTTTGAGATATAAGTATAAGGCCATTAATAAATCCAAATATTATTTATTTGGGGGAGAGCCTAATAAGCTTTGGTAGCCAATAGATAATCCCACCCTCCCCAAGTCATTGCAGGACACAACAGTTTACTTGGTTGACCTCAAAACAAAACATACGGTACGCGGCCCTACGTAACTAGCCGCCGATCTAGCACTCTCAGTGTATGTAGGGGAAGGTGGGGTGAAATGTCACAAGGGTAAGTTGTCACAAACACTATATCGATATAATGTGATGCGCTATCAAAAATGTGAAACTACAGCTGAGATGTTTACGGAAACATTTACAAATAGTTATAAAATGAAGTCGATACCTTTTCGCATTTTAAAATTATCACGATTCATTGTTTTTGACTGTTCGGAAAGTGGAATTTTATTTTTGTGTAATTTTGTTGAAAAACACTTATAATTTTGAGATGATTGTCTGACATTACACTGTTTCATATCTCTGTGTATTAGTTACACATTGAAATTAGTTTTTTTCAAAAAGCTCGACCCAATAAAATGTTATTAAAATAAATGTTCTGAAAATTGTTGTGGGGCAAGTTGTCACACAGGTTGGGGTAATTTGTCACAGTTGTGACAACTTGCCCCAATGAAGATTAAGCATTTTGAAAACAAATTTTAATATTAATATTTGTTTATTAATAATTATTTGTTTTATTGATTCCTTTTTATGGTGATACCTAATAGATACCTAAATAGTATTAAGCGACTTTCTCTTTAAATAATGCTGTTTACAAAGGTTATGCCAGCATCAACATACAGAAAAGATGTTCTCCTAGCGCAACTTTTTTTTTAGGAAAGAAGTTACCTAGTCCTACTATTTATATAGGTTGGAAGTGGGTGCATTGCTGAAAGAAGTGAACAGATATTTTACAAATATTATATAGAAAAAAATAAACATTATTTTGAAGAAAAACCTACAGCTTTTCTTGTTAGGTCCAAAACTTTTCAGAACCTTCACATATATATCATTATTTCACGCCGGCCAGTCAAGGAAACTACTACAAGAACAAAGTCTTGACTTAATATGCTATTTCTTTTAGACATAGCAAGATATGGTGATTTTTTAAATGTGTGACATTTTACCCCATGCCTGTGTCAACTTACCCTGGTGTGGGGCAAATTGTCACAACCTCAACCCAGCCACTTTTTTGTTGTATAACTTTGATAAATAAAGAGATAAAGTTTATTTCATTTACTCTAATTGTTGTCTGAATGTTTAAGTTACAGCATGTTAAGTTTGGTGAGAATCAATGAATTCTAAATATGTTTAAAACATCCAAATCTGAAAACTGTGACAACTAGCCCCACCTTCCCCTAACAGCCCAAAAGTCAGTGCTAGATATTTTTCAATCGGGGTGTGATTGGGGGGAGGGCTGAAAAGCAATGGTAGCTTGTAAGCTGTGTTACCTATAGATGTAGATAGATCCGCCCTCCCTAAACCACCTGGTTGACCAAAAAAAAAAAACGTATTTTGGAGCACGCTTAGTATTTGTCACACACACACACACAACATATCTATATTTACTACGTATCTATCATGCCTAGTGTTTGTGACCTAATTAGCGGCTTGACCGTAGGAACTTGACTGATGGCTCCTCCCCCTTTCCCCTCAACATTGTCCTTACTACAACTTGAACAATGTTTTGGGACTATGTGTTGATGGCCTGGTTTACACCTGTGTGTTACGCTATCACTGACCATTTTTGTTGTTGTTGTGTGTTAGTCTGGTGGCTGCGTTTAGATTGAGTCTTGAAATTTATGTTGTTACTTTGCACTGAAAAAGTGTGAATGTTGGAGAGTGGAAGCGCGGGTAAGGGGGTGTAGGCAGAATAAGAGAGTGGTTAAATGCAGGGGTCGGCAACCTTTTAAGTCGGAAGAGCCAAAAATTACAATTTACGAAATTTCAAGTTTCTAAAGAGCCGCAAAGTTTTTTTGTTTTTTTTTTGCCAATTAAATAGTACCCACACAATTATTTTTTTAAATAAAAAAAAAAAAAACGAATCTATTCATATATAAGCAGTGTTTTTCACAACACATTAGATAATATATATATATATGACATTATTAGATTTTTTTTTTATCTCGGTAACAACTTAAGCAGTTAAACATTTGCTTACATTAATAACTTGTACTTTAATAACAAACAATTGAGCAAACAAATTCAATGGGAGCCATGGCTTTGCATGGTTTTAGAAAGTTGGGTTACATTTGGGTTGGCTAATAACTTGTTTTTAGTTTAAAAGTCGACTCTAAATTTTCATTTGTTAGTTGGCTTTTAACTTTACTATTAATTATAATCATGCAAGAGAACGCTTTCTTACGCAAATATGTCGATCCGAAGATAGTCAGCACTCCAAATGCCAACTTCTTCACCTCACTGTAGCAATCTAGAAAATTATTTCATGCGCCAAATTAACTCGAGACATTCCTTTGAAAGCTGACCACTTTTATTTGCGCTACGTACATACATTTATAGAGCTCCAAGTCTTCCTACATTACTTTTCCACCCCACAAAGCTTTACTTTTTAAATTAATTGCATGTCTAGAGATCCAGAATCAATTTCAAATACATCAATGTGGATTTCGTTACTATTTGTGTTGAGAGGATTTACTAGGAATGCTAGATTGGTTTTGGATTGCTCTAATCTGTGAGATAATTCATCTTTGATTTTTTTTTATAACTGTACTGGAGTAAATCGTGTCAAAAGTTGCACTGATTTTATCGCGATACTACTTTGGACATTGAAAATGAAGTAACTGACCGCTCTGAATAGCTTTTGCAAAAAGAATTATTTTTTCTTCGAAACAAACCAATTCTTCTAACAAACCATAGGGTGGGTTTTCCTTTTCCTTGCAGTTTTAGATTCAGCTCATTTAATTTCTCTGTTATATCCACCATAAAGTAAAATGTTTTCCACTATTTGTCGTTCTCTAATTCTGGGTGATAAATGTCTTTTTCATATAGAAATGTATGTATTTCATTCAAGCACAAAGCAAAAGTTTCAGCCTTTGAAAAGCCATCGCACTTTTTAAGACAGAAGTAGCTCAGAATACTGAGCTCAATTTCGTTTAAGAATTAAAGTGACGAGGTAGAGTGCTTTTGACAAGATGCTGTTAACAGTCTTTATTACCAGATTCATGAACTCAACTATTCGGCCGAATTTGTTTGGGCACAAAGCGCTTCTTGATGCATTCTTCAGTGAAACGTAAGATTACACGGTTTATTTTGCTTCGATGTATCCTTATTGCCATTTTATTTTTTCCTGTTATATTTCTGGCTCCATCAGATGCTATTGAAACGATTTTATTTAAATTGAGCTTATTGTATTCAAGGTATTTTTGCATGGCATTCGCTGTATTTTCCCCTGTAGTTTGTCCTGATAGCAATCCTAGAAGTTCTTTTGGACCTAGGAAAGACATATACCTGACAAAAAGGTCAACTTGTGCCGTGTCTTTTATGTCGCAAGACTCATCTATAGCAAGTGATAGGACAAAAGAAAGTTGAATATCTTCCACCTGCACATATGTTACATTTGAAGACATTTTAGCTATTCTATCTTGTACTGTTTTAGCGGATAGTGGCAAATCTTTTTTTTTTTTTTTTCAAGATTTCTGGTTTGTTTTTGAAATCACAAAACAGTTCTACAGATGCACGTAGGAAGCAGTCTTTGGCATACTCACCATCTGTAAATGGTTTGCCTTTTTGTGCAATCTCTAGTGGTAACGCAAAACTTGTCAGATTAGCATTACGTGTGCTTCTAACTTTGAGAAGATAATCGCTTCTAACTCATTTACTTGAAACAACAAACTTATATGTCACAACCAAAGCGAGTGGTGATGATGCCAATTCGTCTTGCGTCGGAAGCGAATTTAAACCTACATAGAAACATCCGTCGACGGCCGAGAGCTTCCGACGGACTGACAACAGTGACGACACGTGTAATGGGGAAGGGTGTGGTGAAAAAAGTACAATTGGCTGAGAGATTAAATCAGTGCCTAATCCTTGTTAAACGATTCAGAACTATTTTAAAAAATGTTTCGATAAAATAAATAACATTTGCGTATGGAACTAAAGAGCCGCAGCTTTACATCCAAAGAGCTGCCTGTGGCTCGCGAGCCGCAGGTTGCCGACCCCGGGTTAAATGTGTTATTGTTATTATTTTGTGTATTTGTGATGTTTCAAAGGAGTGTCTTTGTAGCGCATTATGAGCTTTATCATACTTCATGGCAAAAAAAATATAATTTAAAAAAATATATATATATATATAATTTTATAGACCCGGCGCCACACGTCTAGATCGAGAAGCACAACTGACTCTTATGTATTTGAGGCTGACGTCACATTCTAATGGTCGATCAATTATTGATGATCTCTGGATACAGTGTCTTGAATGTTTCTCTCCCCCCCCCCCCTCCTTTTTTTTACCTGCCCAAAACATTTTTATTTCAAAATACCAAATCTACATACTATACCTCCCCTTTTATTAATATCTCTCCACATCAAGAACATGCGCTATAGGTATTGGTTTATAACACATAATTCAGAAGTTAGTAGAATGGGGCATCTGAAAAAGAAAAAAAAACTTTATACATTTTTTTTTTCATTTCAGCCTGTCGTCCTTTTCCCCTGTAATGTTATTAGCATCAAGCTATATGTGTCATAAAATCAAGCTTTTAAAATGGGTACTATTAGTGCATATCGATGTAAATCTATTTACTTAAAAAAATATAGCACATTTATGGTAAACCACAAATAGTTGATACAAATTTTAACATATGAGTAATTTATATCTGTACTTTGCATTACATAATTTTAAAAAATAACAATTTAAAAATATATAATTTAAATATTTTGTCTTCTTTGGGCTATATCCCTTTGATGCTTATTTTTAACATTAAAATGGTGTTCGATATTTTACGAAGCTGAGATTGCTTATATAAAAACAGCTATTATCGAACACCTCCTTTTTAAACCTCAATTTTCATGTTTAGGTAGCAAAGGACACTTTAAAAAAAATAGTTGCAAATATTTCTCAGCCTAATTAGAAGCGTATTATATAGGTTTTGTTGAGCTGAAGCATCAATGGCATTAAAAAATACCCTTAACCCGAGACTCACTTCACTCTTCCCAAGAGGTAAAAAAAAGTGAAATTTTTATAACAATATTACCAATGAATTTTGAATATAAGTAAAAAAAAAATATCCTCGGGGGAAAATGAAACTAAATATAACTTAACTATAAAGAAATGGACGATGCACAATATGAATGGACTAGTTTTGTCATAATCATCGAAATAAAGGAGAATTTTACAAAATACAATGGGGTGTTCGATAAGTACCTTAAAACGAAGGTGTTCGATAGATGTAAGTTTATATATGGAGACTATCATCACAATTTTTATAGATTAGTGCTAGAGGTACAGTACATATCAAAGGAAAAAGGAGTGTTAGGGTAAACAGTTGATTACGACAGGGTTGTTTTTACTGGATCTACTCGATCTATACATCTAGATCTAGATTAATATGGAAACAGTTACAAAGATGTCGAGCCCCAAAGAAGAAAGGTCTTTTAGGAATACTTTTCCTGACTTTACTAGTGATGCTTTGCCTCCACTTAACAAAAATAAAGAAGTTAGTAGATCTAAATATTTACTAAACTAAATTATAAATAATATATACTAGATCTCTATATAGTTATATACATCTAGATCTAGATTAATAATAATATGGAAACAGTTACAAAGATGTCGAGCCCCAAAGAAGAAAGGTCTTTTAGGAATACTTTTCCTGACTTTACGAGTGATGCTTTGCCTCCACTTAACAAAAATAAAGAAGTTAGTAGATCTAAATATTTACTAAACTAAATTATAAATAATATATAGAATATATCTAGATCTAATATAGATAATAGAGTAGAGTCACTATTGTATTGCGGAACAGTTTGCAGCTACTTTTAGTTTTCAATTTTTTGCTCCGTAATGGTTAGAACTATGGAAAAACTAAAAGTATCTAGGCATTGCCCATCCATTTTCTGATAAAAATAGACGCTTTGTTTAGTTTTTCAACAGATATTTAATTTTTACTATCAATTCGACTGAGATATTTATGGATTATGGG
This sequence comes from Biomphalaria glabrata, assembly GCF_947242115.1. NCBI lineage: Eukaryota > Metazoa > Mollusca > Gastropoda > Planorbidae > Biomphalaria > Biomphalaria glabrata. The sequence goes on from NC_074711.1 coordinate 84,454,837, forward strand.
TAGTCACAATTACGGAACAGGATTTTTAAAGAAGTCACAATTGCGGAACACTGTAAAAATGTCGGAACAAAGCCTATATAAAGCATATATTTTATTACTCTAATACTTGAACTCCTTATCCTTTACATTAATTTTATTTTATTAAAGCTTAAGACAACACATTGTCACTTTTAGATTCTCTACCTCTTCTTTAATTGTATTTGACGTCACACTACCCTGATTTTCCTTACAAGTTTTTTTTTCTCATCTATTCTTTTATTCTTTTTTGTTATATTAATATTATATATATATATCATGGTATTATGATTTGTCTTCTTTTTGCTGGACGTATGGTAATCATAAATTATATTTTATATGTAATATTATTCTCTAAATGTTTTTAAATTTATGTATACTAATACAAACTCATATTTAAATTCCGATATATCTAAATCAGTATGTAAATATTAAGCTAAATGATAGTAAATGCGCAGGTCAAATAAATAACATCTATAGTGTTCCACAATTGTGACTATCTTTAAAAAGGTAAAAACAGGATAAACACCTCCTAATTTTTTTAAAATTGAATTCCTGTTAGATAGCTATGAAATGAAGTTTTTCCTCATCCATTTATAAACCGAAAAATATGTGTATCATGCAGGTGATGTGTCATTATCATTTTTTAAAAGTTTTAAGCCATGGCCTATGCAGTTCTCCTGGTACATGAAAAATAATGGACGATTCCACACCTGTCAACTTTAACCTGGAGTCAAAATTAATTTTCTGCTGTGAAAGGAAAACCCTTATATTGGAAATGTAGAGAAATGGACCATGCGCAGTACCGTTACAGTAGTTTAGCAGAAAATTTCAAAATAAAGTAGATTTTAACTAATTTCGACGAGCTGTTCCGCAAACATGCCTGCTCCGCAATAGTGACTCTACTATATATAAATAAATTAATTAGACTCTATTAGTAAGTATTAGTAAATTAAAATAATATTTTTATATAGATCTATTATAATTATAGATTATAATAGATCTAGATCTAAATTAATAATAATTTAATAAATAACTAATAACTCTAGATCTACATCTAGTATTAAAGTAACTATTAATACTTTTTACTTACTAATAAGATTAATTAAATTAATAGTAATTATTAATGCAGATCTAGAAAAGCCTTGATTACTACTACTACTAACTACTACTACTACTACTAGATCTACTAGATTTAGAATAATTTAGATCTACATCAACTCATCTAGAATTCTACTATTTTTTCTAGTATTAGACTTTATTAGAGTTAGAGCCTAGATTTGAGATAAAATAATAGTATTAGATAATTAGATATCTAAAATGATAAAATCTAGATCTAGAGAGTAGAATTACAGAGTGCTAAGAGTAGTTTATTTAATCCGGACATTACATGAATTCGGAAACTCGCTGTTTTTGTGGTCATTAAATCTTTATTTTGATATTTACTTATATTAATATGAAACTAGCTTTGATACTTCATATACTATAATGATATAGTAGTCATTTTCTTTTCTTTGTCGAACCATCGCATAGTCAAATAATGCGCTGTCAAAGTCAAACTTTGAAATTTTGGCCTATAGGTGTCCGAATAGCATAAACTACTCTAGATCTATTCCAGTATTTTATGGTTATTAGCCTATCAATGTATCATTCATTATCTTAACTTTATGTCTTATTAAGTTAATATTCTATTATCATCAACACTATTTGGACTACTCGCCTCTGCATCTTCTTTTCACTGATTTTCAGTTGTACTCACCAGTGCTTTTAAATCCCTGGAAGATGGAATAGACCTATATATCCATAGTAAATCTGATGGAAAGCTATTTAACATGGCATGCCTTAAAGCCAAAATGAAGAGATGGCGTATCTTGATTAGGAAACTGTTATTTGCCGATGACATGGCACTCATATCTCATTCACCTACTTGGGAACAACAATAGCCAGCAACCTAAATTTAGACACTGAGCTGACAAAAAGAATAGTAAAGCCTTATGCAGCTATGGCAAAACTCTCCAAGTGCGTTGAGAAAATACCAAATTGACAACAGCAACCAAAATCCTAGTCTCCAATGCCTGTGTTCTGAGCACACTTCTTTATGGCAGTGAGAGCTGTGCAACTTACATGCGTCAAAAGCATAGATTTAATAGCTTCCACTTACGCCGCCTTTGACGCATAATGTTTATCTCTTGGGGGGATTATGTCTCCAACCAGGCATTTTGAAATGGGCCAATATGCACATCATCTATGCTCTTCTAACACAGAGAAGACTACCCTGGCTCAGACATGTCACTCGCATGCCAAATGGAAGAATCCCTAAAAACATCCTATACCCAGAGCTTGCAAAGGGAGTCAGACCTAAGGGCCGCCCAAGATTAACCCAAAGAGATGTCTGCAAGCAAGACATGAGAACCACAGGCATTAACTTAAGTATGTGGGAGGAGATAGCCCAAGACCAGACAGCATGGAGACAGACTGTATGTGCTGGTATGAACTTTACTGAGGGCAAAAAAAACAAAACTGCATAAGCCATGAGAAAGAAAAAGAAAGCTCACCTGTCAGCCAGCTCTAGGACAGATACGTATATATGCACAAGCTGTGGCAAACTCTGCCGCTCCAGAATGGGCTTGATCAGACAGTTTAGATTCTGCCCCGTCTCAAGATGAAACCAAAGCCAGTGACTCATCTGGGTGCATCCATTGTCTCCCAAGACAGAGCCATATAATTATATATGATTCTATTATTTCTATCTTAGACTTAAGATTTATTTAGATCTAGATCTATAATATATTTTTTTTCATTAGTATATAACTAGAATGATTGAAGAATATATTATACTATTTGATTATTATATTATATGCATAGAAAAGTAAGATTATTTGCAGATGATTGCATAATATGTAGAACAATTAATTTATAATTTTTCAAATAACACAAGATACAGAAATTTTACAAAGAAAATTAGATGAATTACAGAAATGGGAATCAAATTGGTCATGTCTTTCTACCCAGAAAAATGTTAGTTATTAAGAGTAACAAAAAAAAACAAACAAACAAAAAAAAAACAATTATCCTATTCATGGTAAACTAGTAACACAGACTAAAAATGCAAAATACCTAGGTGTTATAATAAATAAAAAACTGTCATGGAATCCCCATATTGATAAAACTATTAAAGAATCAAACAAAGCATTAGAGTTCATTAAAAGAACCAATAAAATGAGAACATAAAATGTTATTAATCTTGGTTAGGCCAATAATGGAATATTATAAACATCCACTGTTAGGGACCCCACAACTAAAGAAAGCATTAAGAAACTAGAATAGACATAAAATAGATCAGTGAGATTCAGACTTCTCTAGTCAAGAAAACATTAAGAAACTGGAACAGACACAAAATAGAGCAGTGAGATTCATAACAATCAAAAATTCACTTTTGACTAGAGTAACACCTGTAGTAAAATCACTAAATTTAGAAAGCCTTCAAGATAGAAGACTTAAAAGTAAAGTTGCAATTAAACATAAAAAACTGAATCATAATCTTCAAATACAAAAACAAAAACCTAATAAAATACTCAGAAAGGCACATTCCTCAGTCCATATGTTAGGACAAATTTGAATTTAGAGTCTAGATCTATCATCATCATCATCTACAGGTCCATGTCAGGTTTAGGATTTATTTGCGTTTTTAACTAGCTGTATACTATTAAGGTCCCGGGGTTCAACCTGACAAGAACATCACTCACACACAGTCGTACATACAGTAACCAACTAGATGAATAGTTTAAATAACAACAAAAATAAATGAATTTAATTGTATGAAACATATATGTGTATGTACAATGAGGATGATAAATAGACAATATATATATTAGATATATATATATATAATAGGTATATATAAAGATATTCAATAATTAATTTAAGCACCTTTGCTACTACTATTAACTTGTCACCCTGGCTTTATGGTCCACCAGACTCTGACCGACTGGCGTCACAACACTGCCAACCTCGGTAATAGTAAGGTTAGACCTCAGATAATCGCCAATTTGACAATGACAATGAAAAACTGCAATATGTATTTCTGAGACGGCAAGCGACGCCCACAACTCCAACACTGGCACCCTATAAACGAAATAAACACAATACTCTCAACTTCTACACTAAAAATAGAAATAGTGACAACCTCATACAACATACAATAATAGATATCACAAACGAATAACTCACCCTAAACAGGGGTCCCAAAAATCCAACTGAATAATAAGTCATAGAAACTGGTACAGACAAATAACGTTTTACGGGCCAACACACCGTCCGTTACAACCAAATTCAGAGGGTGAACTGCCTCATGACAAAGAATGACCGATAGATAGAAAATTCACTTTTGACTAGAGTAACACCTGTAGTAAAATCACTAAATTTAGAAAGCCTTCAAGATAGAAGACTTAAAAGTAAAGTTGCAATTAAACATAAAACACTGAATCATAATCTTCAGCCGTCCAGTCATCGTTGAAAACATGGCATTCATCTTCTATTTTTTTAGAAGCATTCATGATTAAAAAGTTTGTTTTAAAATGTTTATCTCCAATCCAAAAATACTTAAATATACAAATATTACGCTTTTACACAACTTTAAAACATAGCAAAGGCAATTTTCAGTTGAGTAAAAATGCAATTTGTATCTAATTCTGAATGTTTCGACATATTGCCAATTAGAATAATTTTCATTAACTTAAAAGTTTTTTAGGATTATATAGAGAATATATATTTCTTTAGCTTATTCATCATCAAAACCAATAATGTAAAATAAAAAAAATATTTTAACTGAAGGTTCAAACATTTTAATATATATTTTAATTTATTTATTTTTAATTAACACGTGTATATTTTCATTTAAATAGACAATCTGTGGATACATATAATATCTGTCCATGGGCAGCACAAAATGCAGGCAGCATGTGCTCAGCAGGCTATGCTATAATTGTATAATTTGCCCACCCTGGTCTAGATATCTATTAAAAATGAATTACATGATTGATTCAAAATAATTGACACTCAATGTAAGAGAGGTTGTTAAAAAAAAAGTTTGTTTTTTTTTAGATTTACGTTGTTTTATAATAAACATTACATTTATTTTGTCATTTAGATTAAGTAGTTCTTTTCATATTTTTACAATAAAATAATGCTTTAATCCTTAAGCTTGAAGGAGACTTTCAAAGCAAAATTCTATCTGCTATAGAAAAACTTCTTAATACATTGGATGAAAAGGCTGAGGATGATGGCAAAGACTATTCAATTTATACTGGGTCTTCAGGTCAGAAGTCTTCTTTCTTCCTTTCTTCTTTTTGAATCTGGTAATATCTTATTTATAGTATTTTTGAAACATTCCGTGGTCATTTTTAACTTGTAATGTTAGCAGAGCAAAGTCAAACCTAGGCTTGTTGCTTAACTACTTATATAAAAGGGAAATGTATGCATATCTACCAGCATTCATAATAACTTTTCAAGGCCGGACTTATGCCACTGCAGCCTATGTGGCCAAAGTGGGCCCCACACTTTCAGGTGCTAATTCTAGGTGTAAATTTGTAAATTAAACCTGATTTTCCAGGAGCTCCTGGAAATCTCCTGAAATTGCAAAATATATGAAAAAGTCATGGAAATCTGAAATTATTAAAATCTTCTGAAAACTCATAAAAATCTCCACAAAAAATAGACAAAATGTAATTTTGGGGTGTCATTTAATATGGTAAACACCAATCCTATACATATTAAAATAAATGGCATTGTCAACTTTCATTTAATAAAAATGTAATACTAAGACGAATTTATTTTCTAATACAAAATCTTAATTTTGACTTATTATCCTTATCCTTACCCAGACTGAGCCCTGAGTCATCCATTGCACATAGGGCACTGCTATTCTTAGGGCTGATTCTGTAACTATTAACATGTGAAGTATGAAATGTATTATTAGTATTGTATATAACATCTCACTCTATTGAATGAATACAGGTCATGCCTTGCTTCACCTTCACCTCTATATGAACTTTCCTGGAGTGCAAGATCAGGCAGATTTGTACAAAGCCTTAAACTGGTTGAAGCCTATTCTTGGTAGGCTGAAGGGCTCCAAGCCCTCCATGTTGTGTGGAATATCTGGGCCTCTGGCGATAGCAGCCGTGGTGTACGACAAACTCGGGGAAAAAAAAATCAGCGGGGAGTATGTTGCCAAGTTGGTGAACTTTTTTTTTTTTGTTCAAACTATAATGTTATAGATGAGTTGTATGGTTTAAACTTTTATGAAATGTTTTCAAGAGTTTCGTAAAGATTTATATTTGAATTGTTTGCTTTGACAAATATGTCTCAGCTAAGTCAGAAAATGTTTAGAAGGCAATTTCTGTCCATTAAGACTAGAACTGAAAACTCATTGGTTCCTTACTCTGTCAGATTGAGACCTATCATGTTAGAAGGCCTGAACCCTGACCTGTAATGTCACAACCTGTGGGCAGTGAAAACCAATAGCTCATTGCCATATCCTACTAAAATAAGAGGACATGTCCTTCTTTTGCTGGACATCTGGTAACCCTATCTGCTTATCCATGTGCTAACTTAGTCATCTATGTTCATTAGAGACTTTAACTTTGTTACAAGCGAAAGTCTTGAACTTTGTTTATTTTTAAATTTTAACTATTATGAAATATGTTACATGATGGTATGACTATTATGGCTTAGATAAGTTTAGAAAGTTCTTTCACACTGAGTGTGTAGAAACCTTTGGACTCTGGAGGACCGTATAAAGAAAACCAGCATTGGGTCAGGGTTCATTCATTCCAATTTGTAATTGTAATATGGTTTGATGAATGTGTTTCATTGGAATTGAATGATTGGGTTTCAAGCTATAACTTTACTAGTTAGATTTATTTAATCAAAGTGTTTTAAATTTCAGCTTGTGGATTACTGTTCTGGGTTTTATTTATTATAAAGTTTTGATATGTTTAGGTGAATTCAAAGAATCACCTATATTTATCATCGCAACTAAAGTGTTAGAAAGCTGTGCATCCATGACCATGTGTTGAAATGCTTTTTGTGTTTGTTTTTTGACATTTAAATACTTAACACTTAACTCTGCAATGTAGTAAATTATGAATAATATATTTTTTTTTCAATTAAATTTCTCTCTTTTAGAGTTCTGGCTCTGTGTGAAGAAGTCTGTAATGATTTTTCAATTCCTGATGAGCTTCTATTTGGACGAGCAGGGTACCTGTCTGCTTTATTGTTTCTGCAACAACATCTGGGACCTCAAGTTATTAACAACAACATGGTGGTCAAGGTATAACATTTTATTCAACTGTAACTATATGTTGATATATACCACATGTAACTGAGTCATAAATAATAATAATAAAGCTTGCCTTCGAGTCCAAAGATTAATAAGGAATGCAGTATTTCCCATGGCTACGCACCCCCAGCTAAATATATTTTGCCACATTCAGGGCAAGCATAACCATTGTCCGCCGTTGGTCATGAATATAACTATGATAATATACATGAAGATGATATCAAGATTCATGATGCGGATTCACAGACATAGGACTTTTTTATTGACAATCTATGGCCATAGAAGCAGGTGATCTTTATATCATCTGCCCTAATAAGCGCAATGTCTGAGAGGGGTACTTTGATTCTTGTACTGCATCATGTTTTCCAGTGTGTGAAAAATGTATGTACATGTGTTTAGGACCATTCAACATTTTATTCACTCAATCTGATTAAAAATAAAATGAACATGCACACAAATATCCAAAGTTACTAGGAACTTATCAAATTCTCCAAACTAGGTTGTTGATGCTATTCTTGTATCTGGACAAGACTTGGCCAAGAGAAAACATTACAAGCATCCACTGATGTATGAATGGCATGACAAGGCTTATTTAGGAGCTGCCCATGGTTTGGCTGGAATATTTTTCATATTACTTCAAGTAAGATTAATTGTGATTCATGATTAGGCTTAGGCACTTCACTATTTAGAAAAAAATAAAAGGACATTCATGTAGACCACTTTTTTTTTTTATTAAATTCTTTCTTTTATGAATGTATGTTTATTAAATTTATAACTGAAGATTAATAGCCTTGTGTGTGTTCTAGTAGCCAAGGCCTTAACCCTAACAGTAAAATATGGTCTTGGAAAGTTCCATAGGCTTTCTGACAAACTCTTTCAGTCTTCTGACCACTAATTGGAATGATACTCCATCCTTTTGGATCCGGTTGGAATGAAAGAGGGGCTATTTATGACATCCCAACACTTTCAAATTTCCTGCTTAGGATTTACCCCAGCAATGGAAAAGTCGTTCCATCTGCAAAGGTAAAAGATTGCTTCTCAAGATGTAAAAATGCCACAGGATATTAAATCATCATGACCAGTATTTTCAAAATAGAATATTTATTTGGAATTAGTGCTTCCATTATCATTTTTACAGAAAAAATATAAGAGACATAAATATTAGGATCCCTTCTGGACTAAAGTAAAAACACAGGACATTTGAGACACATGGCTTTGATCAGCTACCCGTATAAATAAAAAGACAAAAGAACACAAAATTCTTTTTGACCCTCCAGCAGTAAATCTTTTTTATTTTTTTTCCCATTTAATTAGCAAGTTACATGCAAATGCCATAGATTATGAATGAACATATTTTGTTTTACTTTTTAATTTTTTAAATTACTTTATAGTATTTTACATTACTTTATAGTATTTTACATTACTTTTTAATATTTTATATTACTTTATAGTATTTTACATTACTTATAGTATTTTACATTACTTTTTAATATTTTTACATTACTTTTTAGTATTTTACATTACTTTTTAGTATTTTACATTACTTTATTTTATAGTATTTTACATTACTATATAGTATTTTACATTACTTTATGGTATGTAACATCCATGTCCGCTTCAGTTCGTTTTATTTATTTTTCTAAAACTATTGTTACTTTTATTGTATTAAAACACAAACACACCAAATTCCTTCAGGTCTCAGATCCGTCAGTTCAGAAGCAGATACGAGAATTTGTAAAGCCATGCGTAGACTACATGTTGACTTTGAGATTTGCTTCAGGCAATTGCCCTTCCTCACTGGAAAGCACCAGTGGGGACAAATTGGTTCACTGGTGTCACGGAGCCCCTGGTTGGATGTACATGTTAGTCTTGGCTTTTAAGGTAAAAAAAAGAAGAAGATTGAATGCCTTAACTTCCAATATTGTTGAAATAAATCTGATTCTAATTTAATTCTTATACAAGTGAAGTCATTATGTTTACTAGCTTAAAAATATTAATTGACTACCTTTGAAATGTTAAAGAGATCCTATTAACTATGCTGGCACCCTTAGGTTCATCTATAAAAGTATGGGCCACAAAGCAGATTTAAAGGAATAAAAAAGAAAAGTGATAGTTCTTGAAGATTATTCATGTGTAAAAAGTTTAAATAAACTGTGCAGTGTAATTCAATTTGACCTATTGTCTCACAAGACATAAACCTTTATATTTAGTGTTAAAAGATATTAACAGGAACAATATTGTTTGAATAAATCCACCTGAGATTCATGATTGAAGTTTCGTGTTGTTCTGACTGTTCATCACACTGTTCCTGAGTTCCAACCCAACCTCTTGTTATCCCTGGCCGCGTTGCAGGAGAATTGAGCTAGAATGTATTAACTTTTCATTTGTGAAGGAACAGCTGAAACTTTTCAAAACAAAAATAGGTCTAGATTGTTTTATTTTGTCACACTTTGAATACATTTTTTTTTTAAATTTTTATTAGTGAATGACCGTTAAACTTCCCATCGAAGGCCTATGACCTGTCAGCTAATTTCAGCTTAAACATTGCTAACCATCAAAATGTTTAATACTTTATTAATTATATAATTAAAGTTTTTAGTGTGCCAGGTTCCCATAGCATGTCTGTATCTGCTCTGCTGGTATTTATGCTACTGTAATGGACCATTCCACTATACAAATAAGTAAGCCAACCATATCACCGGGTGACTGTCTAGTCTTGTGGTATGAGCTTAAGACTAATCCAAGGTCTGGAGTTCAAACAATCCCCTGCCATCCTGCAGGAGGTTTGGATTTGGACCTTATAATCTTCATTTCTGAAGAAACATTCAAAGCTTTAAAACAAAACAGCAATTGTATCAAAAATATGATTTAAAAAGACTTTGTCTAAGTTGACTATTGATAAACATAGAAATAGTAAATAGTGTTATTTTACTATCTACAGATTTTTAAAGATATGCGTTACTTGGAAGCTGCCAAAGATTGTGCAAAAGTAACATGGGAGAGGGGCATTCTGTATAAAGGTTATGGGCTGTGCCATGGCACTGCAGGAAATGCTTACTCTTTTCTTTTCTTGTACAAGGCTACACAAGATCCAAGATACTTGTACTATGCTTGTAAAGTAAGGACCACAATAGAGATTTCCTAAAATTTGTGTATTAGTATTTGATTTTTTAAGGCTGCCAACAGATGGAGTTCTTGAGAATATTTCATTTTTCTTGTTTCAGTTTGCTGAATGGTGTTGTGATTATGGTAAACATGGATGTCATAAACCAGATAGACCTTACTCATTATTTGAAGGCAAGTTGTTTTCTACTTTACAGGTACTACTAAATTTTATTAAACAAAGATTGAAGGTCTGTAGCTAGCAGTTTGATAGAAAAGATCTATATCTAGAAATTGGATAGTGAAGATCAAAGGTCTGTTGCTATACATTTGGTAAAGAAGATCAAAGGTCTGTTGCTATAGGTTTGGTAATGATAATCAAAGGTCAGTAACTATAAGTTTGGTCATATGAAGTGTGAAACATTTTTTGTTGTACCATATAGCTTTTGCTTTGTTAATCATTCTTTTAATTGACCTTGCTTCCTGAGTGTATGGTGTGATGCTCAGGCTTTGGTTTTCCTTTTTGTACACTAAATGTTAATTAGTATGCTTCAAATATCCTCTCATGTCTTCATTGTTATGTTCTCTTGTTCAGCTAAGTCTGCTGTGGTTGACTTATTGACACGTAACAGTTAATTTCTCTGCTACAGTTTTAGTGATTTCCCTAAGTAACAAAGAATTTTTTTTTTAAATCTAATTACACAATTTTTGTTTCCAGGGATGGCAGGAACAGTGTACTTCCTGGTAGACTTATTGCATCCCCAGAATGCTGCTTTTCCAACTTTTGAGTTCAATATTAATATCTAGACTTTACATTTCTTCAACTTTTTATTGTGTTCCATTTTTATTTTTCAAAGTTTAAGTGGCACATTTTAGCCATTAAAAAAAAAAAAACTATTAAGAATTCACAATTTTTTTTTTTACTTATGTGAAAATTACATAAGACTTTGTTCTTTGTATATAATGTGTATATACTGTATATATACAAATGTTAAAGCATCTTGAAGATTTTAGTCTTATGTACATTTAAATACATTGATTATCTAGATCTTTTTAGATTATGTATCTAAAAATTGCAAAATAATAATTGTGAGACAAGAGTGCTGTTTTTTCAATGTTCAATTTCTAGATCTAGATCTAAACATTAAACTATATATTACATAGGTTAGGGTTGAGGAAAAAAAAACTGTACTTCTTATAACTACTTTACAAAACAACGCCTTGTTTCAACTTTTCAAAAAATTTTCCTGACATTTTTTTGTAGTGTTAAAAGATCTCCTTGTCCAGTCTAGATAAAATATATATATAGGTCTGTGGATGTACATTTAAAAATGGCTCATTAATTCTATTAAGAATGAGAAATTGTTGATATGTCAATCATGGCTATTGTTACAGATCTTGTATGAATTCATAAATTATTTTTTTTCTTATCTCAAAGGCATTTATTAAAACAATTTTTTTGTTTATAATGTACTATTTTTGTTTTTGAGTTATTAAACATTTCAGGTCAAGATTTGTCTTTTCAAGAAAATATACATTCTACACTTACAATCGCACTTTAGGAAGATTTTTCAAATATTGCGGGAAAATTATAAATAGATAGGCTTTCGATGCATTGAGAGTGCAAAATAAAATTATAAATAGCTAAGCTTTCGAAGCATTGAGAGTGCAAAATAAAATTATTAATAGCTAGGCTTTCGATGCATTGACAGGGCAAAATAAAATTATAAATAGCTAAGCTTTCGATGCATTGAGAGTGCAAAATAAAATTATAAATAGCTAGGCTTTCGATGCATTGAGAGTGCAAAATAAAAGTATAAATAGCTAAGCTTTCGATGCATTGACAGGGCAAAATAAAATTATAAATAGCTAAGCTTTCGATGCATTGAGAGTGCAAAATAAAGGAAGTGTTCATAAGCTGTTTTGTTTTGTTTAAGATATATAATTTTTATTCACTTTTAGCTCAGCTGAATCAAATTGAATCAGCTTTCCATTTGTAGCACAAAAGAATTTCATGTAGAGGAAGCACTAAACTTTCACTCGATGAAAGTGCCATAAAAAGAACATTTATACCTTCTAGCACTGCCAATGCTCTTTAAAGACAGTACTGTTGTAAAAACACCTATATATAATTGTACATTCTAGAATTATAGCCTAATGCATTCATTTAAATAAAATAACCTTACAATGTAGCACAATTTCTTTTCTTTTTTTTTAATTGGTAAATTAAGGTTCAATTTTTTTTTTGCGTTCTTGGCATTGCTGAGTTTATCGTTAAAATCTCCAATAACTAAAAAAAAAAGTTAAAGAAATTTCATCTATTTGTGGCACTAAACTTTCACCGTGAATACACATGTAAAACTTTTGTGATTTAGCCAAAAAGCACAACTGATAATCATGACATTGCTCACAGGTGCAATTAAAAATTTAATGATGTACTTAAGTTTAAAAAAAAAAAAGAATATATCTATTAACAAATCACTCATGATTTTATCACAAGAATTTGTTTTAAGATTTAAAATTTTAATTAAAAATTGTTTTACTATTTACTCTGATTCTCGATCTCTCTCTCTCTCTGTTAATGATAAACAACTAACATCCAAGTTATGTCTTTATTTTCTTGTCTTATTAAATTCAAATTCTATACAACACGAATTCACATTTTGTACATTTGAAATTTAAAAGTACACTATAAGTATTAAATCTATAAAATATGCCAAAAATTAAATGAGTACATTATATAGGAATACAAAAAGTAAAGCACTTTCTCAACTAAATTTTTTTTTCTCTCACTCTCTCTCACAAAACTATTGCTGTTCACCTGAAGCTAAAAACGATATTAATCTTTTAAACAATGATTTAATCTGTTCTTTTCTATCACACATAAATAATAATATTAGAAATTAAGTGGCAGGAATATGTTTGTTACAAGTAATACAGGTCAAATAGTGAGCCATCTCACTTATATGAACACTTAATAGTTACAAAAATACATGTATTACATTTATATCACAGTTGCAAGAAATCACCTCAAAAACTTTCAGAGTCAGCACAAAAAATGGTTGCTTATTGAATGGGCAGGATCATTGTTTAAAAAAACAAAAGGTCATAAAATTGAAAAACTACTCAAACCAACACTTAAAGTCAATCTACAGTTTGGTTTTACTACTAGTCCCTCTCCAAACTCATGGATATCAATATAGCAATTAAGTCATAAAATATTAAGTTTTGTTGGAGGCCTAGTTAACATCCTGTCTAGTGATGCTAACTGAATATGTACTATAAGCATACATTGAACAAAAGCATCAAGACAACAGGTACCCAAAATGTCCTCCATTTTATACTTGCAAAAGAGCTGATATAAATTCCCTTATAACAATATCAAACTCTACCACACAAACTGGAGACTGTCTATTCTGAGACTAAGCGCTAAAACATAATATCTTCATTGAAATTACTAGATACAAGACTAAATAAGAGAATGAGCTGGACTAGGAAGACTAGTCTGGCTACATAAGTCTTTGCAGGTAAGTTTTATTTAGTTTTGGGATTGCAATAAAAAAAAAAAAGAAGCAATGAAGTCTTTAACTGCATGACATTAACCCTGTGGAATATTGGACATTTTCAAGGTCATTGCAAGCTAACCTCAATGTTACGTTGGTAAAGTACCTGAGTCAGGAAATATTTTGTCAAAAATATATAGTCATGTGATCAATTAAAAAAAATGCACCAAATTTTGTGTTGGACTTTCCATCATTATTAAACTAATAAAAGACATTTTTTTTTTAATTGGTTTAAATATTAGTTCACTGAAGCTTGATCCTTAAATGTATTTATCAGGGTTCCACTTGTAAGGCTTCACTTTAGTCTTCTGGTTTTTCTCTGCACTAGTTGATGTAGGCACAGGAGGTGGCTGCCAGGGAATCGGGTTGAAGAATGAAGGTTGGGGATAGGCACTGCGGTCATGATAACCTAACAAGACAAAAAATGTAATTATTTTTAAATATAGAGTAGTCCTTTCTCTCCCATACCTGTAATATCTATACTGTAACAAATTTTCTTAATAGATTATCCGCAGTTGACAAACACTTTTTTTTAACTATCAGAATTTAAAAAATAAAAAAAAGAAATAAGTCACATAAAATAGTTTTTTGAAAAATCAATTCCTCTTTTATGAAGCTGAAGGTGGTCTATAATTTCTCATTCTATTTATTTCTTGTAATTCTTTACGATTGCCAGGAGTCTTTCCAAAGAGCTTGCACAATCAAGTTCTTCTATTACAGTTCAGCTTATTTCTTTATAGGAGGATGCCCAATATGTTAATAAGCATCTGTCTATTTATTCAACTCTTGACTGAATATCTTATCAAATATTACAATCGCTACTTCAAAAGAGAAGATATTTAGGTCCTACTCATTTCATGTGTCAATCTAGCCATGCATGTTAATCAGTGGGGATTGTGAATACAAAGAAACTTTTGAGTTGAGTCAGGAATACCCTGTTCAAAATAGCCAAATTTAATTTTATTAAGATGAATATATTTTGAAAAATTACTAGTTACAGTTTTCACAGTTAAGCTAAATAGCTAATAATTTTTTTCCCAAAGATATACATAAATTGTAAAATTTCTAGGAAAATTGTGAAAGCCTTTTTTTTTTTTATGTATAAGTAGTCTAGTGTCAAGGTTCCACCCATCACAGATTTGGCAGAATAAGTTGAATTATTCCCCTCTATATTTTGTGTAGAGAATGAGATTGTTGCTTAAAAGTTTAAAACTAATGATAGATAGCTATGAAAATATGAAGCATGACATTGCGCTGAACAAAAATAATTTGTAAAAATATTTCTAACAGATCAGATTTATGAGTCAGTCCACATCTATTAAAAATTGAATTAAATGACTGATCCAAACTACTTGATACAATTACAAGCTTTATTTTTATAAAGTATTTTTATACATTTATTGGTTGTATTTTGCTCATGATGAAAATTGCATTGAGCTTAAGTTTTTAGTTTCCCCAATGTTATAAACAAAACAAAAAAAAGTTGTGATCTGTTTACTTACCAGTCATCTTTCCAGACAAATAACCAAAACTATTTGGGGCTGACTTTGGTCTTTTATGCACTTTCTTTAGCCACTCTTGAAATTTTTGCTCTGCCATTTTCTTCCTTTTGGCTTCTTCTTCTTGCAAGCGTTGGTTTTCTTCTTTGATTTTTTTCCTTTTCTCTTTTTCTTCTTTGGCTTTCATTTCCTGCCACTCTGCAAATTTTTCAGCTGCTTTTTGTTTGATCTGTTGTTCGGTTTCCTTTTTTTTTCTCTGTTCGTCATTGTGTTTTTCTTTCTCTAATTTCTTTTTCAAAACGGTTTCTTGATTTTTTTTCTGCACCCACGATTGGCGAACAACTTGAGCTTTCATTTGCTTTGCGCGTTTCTCTTGCTCAAGTTTTTCTTTTTCGATTTTCGCTTCTTCTTTTTTCTGCTTCTCAGACATCTTTTTCCTTTGATCGTCTTTGGCTTTTTCAATCACCCATTGTTCCCAAGCAGAAAGCCTACTTTCTATGTATTTGGATTTTGTAGCAGAAGTAATTCTTTAAAAAAAAAATTATAACTCTTTAAATTTAGTTGTTTTTTTTTAAACGTAAGTTATATTTTTGAAAAAGTGATCTAATTTTTTTTCATTATATAATGTATTTAATTATTTAATGTTTAAATTTTCACACACATAATTAGAAAAATTAGCTACAATTTCTAAATTAATAAGTAAATTAATTAATAAGTACACATGGCATAATTTTTCTAAAAGTACCTATAAGTTCCATCAATGAAATTTCTCTCTCTTTTATTATAAACATCATCTTTAGTATCAAGGTCAAACATTTTTGGCACATCTGCTTCAGTTTTCAACTCATCTTCAGAAGCACTGTTAAAACTACTATGGTCCAGTAAAGATGTTAATGATGCTGTTGAGCCAGAAGACTCAACAGATCTTCTGCGAATCTTCCTCATTGTATCTGGACTTGGAGTCTGCATCCATCTAAAATAAAAATGAAGTTGGGGGAATGTTAAAATGTTTGCAGACTACTTAACTTTTAGCACAAATTTCATTTTAACAAACAAGTTTTAAACTTAGTATCTGAAATGTACCAATAAACAGAGTTATTATATAACATCATTGTTAGAAGAACTTAAACTAAATCTTCAACAAAAAAAAAAAAAAAAGAGATGAATATTCTTAGAATGCAAATACATTTATATGCTGTAAAAGGCTATCAATATTATGGATAAATGATGTTTTTTTATGTTGTTTTTTGTAAAGACTAATTGGTGGCACATATTTTCTAACTTTAAATGTAGAGAAGTCAATGTTTCAATTCTAGTTTCAATTTCTAATTGTCTAAGAAATAATGTCTTTTGTTGTAATGGTCTTTTTACCCCAAAAATCAACATATGGTGGAATCTGCTTAATTATAAGTGGTAGGGAATAAGGGATGCCTTCCAATTGTCCAAGCTTGAGTTACACTTCAATAGGAGAATATATGAATAAGATTATTATTCTACAAAATTACTTCTTTTGTTAATAAAATGATCAGATGTGAGGATATTTCAAAACAAGAGATCAAAACATTAGTGCCTATACATGATGTAACATACTATGTGAAATATGCACACATGCTGTTGTGTATTTATGCTTCGTGTTGTGATGATAATAATTGGTACTGGTGTGTCAAACTGGCTTGGGTGTCCAGGTCAGCTTGTGTGTGTGTGTACTGTGTTATTATGAACTGTTTTGTCATTCTTTGTTTAATAAAGCCTATGATAGAGACATGTTTTCCAGTAGTGTTTCATAAGGTTACTACAATTTATTACAAAAAGAATCTTGTGGATTGATTATGCTTCAAGTATGGATCAATTTCTAAAACACAAACAATTGGTGGTGGATCCTAATGATCCTAATCTTCAAAGCGATCTGGAAGCACTGGCTTCATACCTTTGAAAAATTAGCATTAAAACTAGCAGTGGCAGAGGTTAAGAAGTTTGATCTATTATGTAACTTTATCTCTTATGATGTGTATGAACTAATATGTAACTCTTCCGATTTTGAAACTGCTGTAACTACACTAAAAGGACTCTATGTCAAACAAACCAATGAAATTTGCACTGGCTCCCTCTTTGCAATTCTAAACAGGAAATAAGATTGAGTGTAGAAGACGGCCCGCAACAAGCCACTACTTTTCAAACACCACAAGAACAACAATCCACTATTTCGGAAATGCTGCAATGCTCTGCTGTAAGGACAAGATTGATTCTGAGCCCGTTATCATAGCTGCAGCTTAAAGCTAGGATGCTAAAAACTGATTACAACCAGCAGGTAAAAGGCTATGTGTTGTTAGGTTTTCTTACCTTGGTTTGGTCACAGTTGCTGTGACTGGCCTTGGTCTGCTGCTCATTATATGAGTGGACTAACTCTGCTCAGCATTCATCAAAATATAGTTTCCTCTGTATATTTTCAACATGAACAAAAGTTATTATAAAACATTTACATTACTTTTTTAGAAGAGTAAAATCAGTCCATGATAAATGTCCTTACTCAATGTCTTTTTTGTCTGACTTGTCTAATCATGCATTAATTTTTAGAAAGAATATATACATCTAATACATACATCTAATACAACAGAAATCTTTATATACTGTGTGTAATGGCACTACATTTAAGTCCTAATATTGATTTGGTAGGTGAGGATTAGGAAAAAAAGAACTAAATTTTTTCAAAATAAAGGCAGATTTATTAAATGTGTTACAGATGTTGAGATAATAAAGTTTATTTTTTCTGTTACTTGGACTTTCATCTGTGAATTGGAATTATACGTTTAAACTTAAACTATATATCTAAATATACATTTCTTTCAAGTTCTCTTTTCAACAATGTTAGGTAGGTTTTATTAGTCACTAATTAGTTATTCGTGTATTAGATCTACATGTGTATTATCATATTGAAATGCTCTTTTTTTTTAAAAATACTTATTGAATAAAGTTGGATGAATAGACTTGACCTTTAAGACTCAATCAGTGAACACAGAATAGACTCAAGACAGTCAGTCTCAATGCTGAATGCAATAGTCATAGAAAATAGATAGATTAGACTAGAGGCTATTTAATTATCAATTTTACAAATATCATCAAGAATTACATTATTAATTATTATATAATATGTACATTATATTATGGTAGGCATAAGAATTTATGAGATGACCACACTAGACTACATGATCTTTATGAAAATATTAAAATCTAGATCTATATCTATTATAATCTCTAATCATAATGTTTAAAGTTTAATATAATACTGAGATCCTTGCGCGATCAGGTATTCCCAGCATCTTTACAGCCCTCAGACAACGCCGTTTGCGCTGGCTTGGACATGTTCGCCGGATGGAGGACAAGTGCATCCCAAAAGTCATCCTCTATGGTCAACTCGCGACTGGCACAAGAAAAACTGTTTGCCCCCACCTCCGTTACATAGATGTAATAAAACGTGACCTCAAATCAGTGAACATCAATACTGACAATTGGGAAGACATAGCTCTAGACTGCAACAGATGGAGAGAGACAGTGACCAAGAAAGCTATGGACAGTGAAAGTACATGGGTCTCAGCACAGGAAGAAAAACGCACAATCTGAAAAAAAGGCCAGCTCCTCTACCACCGAAGCAAAAGCCACCTTAACCTGCGCTATCTGTAGACGGGAGTATCTCTCCGAAATAGGGCTCCACAGCCACATGAGGAAGTGTGCTCTGAGATGAACCATAGTCGTTCTACGACTGAAGGAGGCCAATAAAAAAAAATAATCTGTTATTACTTTTACTATCGATAATAGCTCATTGAAATCATAAATAATTATGATAAATACTGTTTTGATCACTGTTTTGTAACAGCGATTTCTTCGTAATATTTTGAAATAATAAAGCGTGATTCTTAAGTTAAACTCATTTTGAATAGACAGTCCAATATTGCAAGTATTAGATAAAATGCAAACCATGTAGATCTACGACAGAAACAAACAAAATGTTATAATCTAAAAGAATTTGGTTGTCTATGAAGCTGAAGTACGCAGCAGCAAATTCTCTGAGCTAGAATCTAGGATCTATATAAATATCTAGGTCATAGATCTAGATCTAGTAGTTATTGATCTAGAATCTAACCATCTTATTTATATAAAATAAATGTCAAAAAGGACAGAAAAAATGTTATTTGCTAAATAATCTTTATTTTGAAAACTTTTAAATTTTACATTACATTCATTGATAACCTAATATAGATCTAGATCTACGAATCTACGTAGGTCTGTGATCTAGTAATCTAGTTGAGTAAAATAAATCATAATAAATGAAATCTAAAATCTATGTTATTAAACTTTTATCTTTTTTAAAAATACTATTTTCTAATCTAAAATTATTTAGATTTCTTGATCAATTTAAGCCAATATATAAAATTATATATATATATATATATATATATATATATATATATATATATATATATATATATATATTTTAAATAAAAACTTTGTGTGCGAGACTAAAAAAATGTAGTTTATTAAAATGGCGCCTTGACAACAAATCATGGAGAAAAGAAAAATTGTGGAAACAATTGTAGAATCTAGATCTGTATTATAGTGAGGCAAAGATATATAATCTAGATTCATAATAAATAATGAGTAGGCCTACTTAAGAAATTTGTCTAGATCAAGCTGGAGTGTAGATCTAGATTAGATTCTGTATAAAATGTAGTTTAACTACTACTGTGTGATGTGTGTGTGAGTCTGCTCTAGTGACTAAGTGAGTGAAGTGAAAGACTCGAGTCTAACCTAGTCTTACCTAGACTCTAGTCTAGTCTAGATCTAGATCTAGTCCTAGTTTATAATATAATTTTATATTTATATTAAGTTTTAAGAATAAGTTTAAATTTTTAATTATATTTTATAGATCTAGATCTAAATACTAATAATAATCTTTAAATTAAAAAAAATTAGATCTAATAAAGTAATAAACTTTAAATAGATCTAATTAAATCTAAAATTACTTTTAACTTTGACAACTTTGTTTAAATTTAAATGATAGATCTTATCTAGATCTACTCTCATCTCTAACTTTTACTACTCCACTAAATTGACTTAACTTAAATTACTTAAAAATTAAACTAAATCTAGGCTAGTAGATCTAAATTCTAGATCAATATAGATCTAGATCTAATTCTAATTATTATCTAGATTATTAAATCTAGATATCTAGATCTAATTATTAATAATATATTATATTAAATATTATAAATTATATAGCCTATCTTAACTGCCTGCCTGGTCTTGCGGTTTGCGCGCTGGATTGTCGTTTGGATTTATCGATGGTCAGGGTTCAAACCCTGCCCGCTCCCATCCCCCGTCGTCCTGCGGGAGGTTTGGACTAGGAAGTAAACTATCTTCAACTCTGAAGGAACATCCGAAATATGTAAAACATTTTACAAACAAACATAACTATCTAAACTAAACTACTAGATCTAATTATCTATCTGTTCTAGTAGTCTTCCATTAATTTAAGTTTTATTACTATTACTGAGAGTCTGAGTGTCATGACTGACTCGATCAGCACTGACAGTACTATATTCAAACATCTAGATCTACATCTGCTTACTCTTAAAATGTTTGTTATGTTTGGCAGTAGGCAGGGCAGTATCATTTATTATCTCAAGACTATGATTGAGACCAGATAGCCATCCTTTTTTTTTTTTAAGTTTTTATGTTGACTGAAATATTTAGATTCTAGGTGATAATTACATGGTCATGGTAAATTCAAAATTTTAGTATTTGCATGTACTTCTTGATCTTGGTTGACGGCAATCATTCTTAGAACTTAATGTATATCAACTTCTAAGATTTTAAGATATAAAGCCTTAATTTTCTCCTTAAAGTAGATCTACACATAACCAAAGGTTATGTAATCTACTTGGTGCTGCAACAAGCTAAGCGGATGACTTCTGAACTGGGGGTCTTGGGTTTGAATCCTAGTGAAGACAGGTACTTTTAATTTTGAGATCACTGGGCGCTTCTGAGTCCATTCGGCTCTAGATCTAATGGGTACCTGACCAATCTTCTAGGCATCTGTATTTCTGGGCTCTCCACTGTTTTTCTTGAAAGTTCCAGGTGATGTTGGATGCAGGCTTGTGAAGATCGTGCCCATCCATTCCCAGTCTTTGAAGAATATCTTCTTCAATGGGCTGCTGCTTTGTACTTTGGTCAGCATTAAATTTGTACATTGACTAGCTGGACAAAACTGACAAAGCTATTTTCAGCATGTCTTCATACATCTCATCAATCTTTTGGTCCATCTGGGGTATAGGCCTCCAACAAGCTCTCTACAGTTGTCCCCACATCTTGCCCATCTGCTGAGTCATGTATTTCTAAGTTGTCCCCACATCTTGCCCATCTGCTGAGTCATGTATTTCTAAGTTGTCCCCACTTCCTTTTTCCTTGGAGGTTCCAGATGAGAGCATGTCTTATGATGTAGGATCCAGGTTTGGAAAGGGTGTGGCATGTCCATCACCAGCATGTCAGAAAGATATCTTCTTCAATGGGCTGCTGCTTTGTTCTTTGCCACAGTTCCTCGTGAGTGATCTTTTCTGGCCATTGGATCATAAGAATCTTTCTGAGGCAGGTAATGATTTTTTTTTTTCATGGTGGTTCTCCAGGTCTCTGCTTCTTAAAGTAGTTTTGGCTTAACAATTGTGTTGAAGATCCTGATCTTGGTGGTGCTTTTTTCCCTGGCTACCTGCCAAGATAAGTGAAGCTTTCCACCTCTCTTAGCACCTCACCTTTGACTGTAATGTGTGAGTCATTGGATGCATTTATCTTGAACATCTTGCTCTTACCTCTGTTTATGGTGAGATCCAGTGGGAGTTGTCTGCAACATTGGTTATCTTATCCTTCATTTGCTGTTGTGTCTGAGAGAAAAGAGCCAGGTCATCTGTGAATTTTAGGTTGTCTAGCTTTTTCCACAGTGTCCACTGTATACTGTTCCTTTTTTCATAACCTGATCTAGTTAGCAGGAACAGGAAGGGTAAAAGTGAGCAATCTTGTCACACTTCTGTTTGGACTTCAAATGTGTCTGTCAGTTGTTCTGCAAGTCATCCATTCATATGACTTCCTTTTATTCTAAATATGAACTTGGGTTCATCTGATCATTTTAAATGTTAAATTTGTTTCCAACTTTTCTAGATTCTAGTTTATGTTTTGCTCAGCTTCAATGCAATTGATTTTTTTTTTTAGGCTTTTTAGTCACATCTAAAGTATCAAAATAAAAACTTCAAAAGATGTCAAAATTGGAAACAACATCCTTAGGTGGCATGAAATTGCCAGTTGTCACTGGAGGTCGTAGCTCTTTAGTAGCATCTCCAATTTTATTAAAGAGTAATATTCTACAGCCCCGAGAGATTGCTGCTAATTGGGCAAAAGAGCTTAGAACAAGGTATTTGTCACAAATATTGTCACAAATCATTTCAATAAGAAAATTTTATTTTCTTCAGATTGCATAAATTTATATATATATATATATGCATTTTAACTTTTCATTAGTTAAAAAAATATGAATGAAATAGTTGTATAGTCCCAGTTATTTCTACAATTTATAAATAGGCTTCTATTTCATATTTGTTAAGTCTAACATTCATTTAAAGAATCTCATAACATTTAAACTTGCCTCTTAATCATCAGAATCAGTGAAAATGTAGAATGTCATGAGGATGTTAATGAGGATGACATAATGAACTTGAAAAAAGAGTTGATAGCTGTGTTCATATCGACCCTTCAAACAAACAGGTAAAATATCATTCCTTATTTATTTGTCCTGTTTTTTCTGGCCAACATCTTGTTCAATTTCGGTTTAAAAAATTTTAAGTTATAAAAAACAAAACACAATCTCTTTTTTTAAAATTCTGTATCAATATTTATTTTAGTCGTGAACAGTGGAGTGTTTTTGTTGAGATTCTTGCCCTGTTAGAGCCCTACAGAGAGTATTTTGATTACTTTGAGACCAAAGCAGAGGTAGGTAGCATAATAGATAAAAGGCTTCTGTTATTTTATAAAATTATTTTTTTCATACTGTTACGAATCTCACTATCCAGGCTCTCTGCAAACTGCACTGTACACCACCAACTTAAAGTACTTGACAACTCAGGGCTTCAAAGTAACGTAAAGGTTTAATGTCCATAAATAACAGCCAATACTGTACAATTGGCAACATGTAACACAGGCTGTACAAATATCTCTCTGTATCAACCATACCGCCGTATCAACTCTGGCACTGGCCTCTCGGTCTCGTTCCGGGCTTGCACTGGGTTCAACAGTTCAGGACTGACTTCACACACTGGCTCGTTGTGTCGGACTCGATCACAGACCAAGATCAAGATGCCAGTCATCTCAACTGTACTTGACAGTACTCCGCACTGAACCGTCGTAATGCTCTGTACAGAACCACACCGCTGAACTGTGCTGTAGTCGACCGGACTGTAGTGAACCGGGCTCTGAACCGTCTTGACTGTGACACCTCTGCTCTTTATATAGGGTCCCTGCTGGCCTTCTAGAACCGGGCAGAACTTTGCTGGACCATTCTGGATGGTCAGATGACTACAACTCTCGTTACGCTCCTGAGCTCTGTTCATGACGTTGATCTTTCCTGAACCGTCGTGTTGACACTCGTCTCGGCTGACCGCCGTAACTCGTCACGGTTGACCGCTCGTCTATGGTTTGGGGCGATTTGCGTCGGCTGACTACACTCACACCACTACCCCCATCTGTGCCACCACCAGGTTTATAACAATACTATAGTTGATTTCAAAATCCTTTGCAAGCAATATAATCTTAATGGCTGCTGCTCAGTTAGCTAGTAACAACTAAAGCTCTCCTTTCAGACCTTGTCATTTATAGGAGAGATAATGTAAAGGTTATCTGTTTATATGGCCAACAGTTGATGAGGGTGTCTTTTAGCCAACACAAGAACTAGCCACCTTTAGTTTACCCAAGTAATGTTAGGTACCCATTAGAGGTGGGTGGATTCAGAGGTGCCCTAAAAGTCCAGACATTAAAAATCCCAGGATCCAATCCTGGGACCTCCTGGTTCGGAAGCCAAGAGCTTTACCACTCAGCCTTCATGCCTCCCCAGTTTATCTTTTTATTTTTATATTTCAGTTTCATCATTACTTAGAGCGAGTGCTCCACCATGTTGAGCTTCATAAATCAAAGTTGTTTGACCTTCAGGTAGAAGCTTACCTGACCAGAGTTTTTCCAGAGGTTAATTTTTTCTTCTTACATGTTTATTCTTGCTTTTTTTTTTGTTCAAAACTCAATGCTTTTATAATAGTTTTACCATGGGTATTTTTTTTTCAGCATATTAAGCATCTGAGAGTGAAAGGAATAACTCCTGCAAAAGGTTATGGCACTGTACCTACTCCTGTTGTGACTATGGGTCAGCCAAGTACCAACAGACAGTTGGAAACACCATCACCAATGAAATCACACAAGTACCCAAGCAGTTTTCTACCTGATGGAACTAACCCATACTCTTTACTGATTCCAGTAAGCGTTTTTTAATTTTTAATATCATGAAATCAAAGAAAATATTATTATAGTAAAATTTTTTTCATGTGTCTAAGGTTACTTGATAATCTTTATGTAATTTATATATGAAAAAGCATCTAGACCCGATAGGCTTAAGATGAATGACAGCATGTTATAATGTCAAGAGTCTATCAGGCAGAATAACAATATAATATATAAAAATTACTGACCATAGTAGAAATGTTGTATATGAAACTGATTGCTTTAACTATGCATTTGAACTTCATTTCTTTATTCATTATTGCTTTTGTGTAAATCATTTTTTATCAATTCAGAGTGAGGAAGAAATTATAGGAGCTAAGGGCTTGACATTAAGGGATATTAACAAGTCAATGGGAGCTGTAGCTTTAGAAATGGCAGCTCGTAAGTTCAATTTTTAGTGTTTGGCTAATTAATTAATCTTCAAACACAAGGCATATTTTATATTAAAGAGATCTGATTAAATTTGTAAAAGTCTTTCTTTTTTTTTTTTTTAAATACAAGTTGCATATTAATAGAATGTATTTTATGTTCAGGAGAATCAGTGTGGAAACAGTCTCTTGGAACCACAGCTTTAGCACTAGCAGCAGATATTCCAGTGGAGGTAATTTGTTTCATTTATTTTAATTACAGTTTTATATTCTTTATATTCTTTGTTGTTTTTTTTGAGATTCTGTTAATCTTTTACTAAGATGCCAATGAATAATGACAGCTAAACCACAGATTTCTTTGGAAAAATCTGGGATATGAAGTTGTTAGCTACATTAACGTCATGAACCTAAATGAAAATGGAAAATTTCTGACGAACAATCAAGTGTCTGACCCATCAACCACCATGTTTTGATTATTGGGATTTATTAGCTTTATTTAAATAAGAAAACTGAGTTTAATCAACTTTCATTTTATTCAATTCACTACCACTGTATTCATCTGTGCAAGCTATCATGATTCTTTTATTTAACCCCATTGAATAAAATTAATTTTTGGTTTTATAAACTTTAATTTGTGTTATATAAAAAGAGCACTTGTCCTAATACATAATATATACCTAATATAACATTTCCTGATTACATACAAAAAAGTTATTGAAGTTAAATCATAAAGGTAGTGAAACACAAATTAACAAAATTAATAATTTCATCTAAACGTGGAAAATTATTACGGAGAGAGAGAGTTAATAGGTCTAACAAACTGATATTATTTTAGCCGATTGTTGTCTGATCACTTTGAAGTGTATAGGTTCGAGAAGCCTTTGGCTATCCTAATGTAGTTAGTATGATAGTATTTAATATAAAATATATTCTATAAAACATTACTTATCTTATAAATTAAAGATGTTCCTTCGTAACAGAAGATAATTGCATCCTATTTAACTGATAAACTTAAGCTCATTAATTAAATATTTAATTAAATATTTTGTTGTCTCATCAATTATTTTTAGGAAAAAATTGAAAGCAGAAGTGACCAGGTTTCTGAAACCATGAACAAAGTTTTACTTACACCCAGAAAAAAAACAACACCTCGGCCTGTTCCCAATGTAAGCTATTTTAAGCACTGTTCCATATCTTCAAGTATGCTGTTTGAATTTATTTTACTTTTGGTTTAATAAGACTTCTTGTTCCGTTAAAGGCATTCATGTCAATATTTTTCAGATGCAAGATGTTGTGCTAGAAATGAATGGAAGAGAGGCTGTGCAGTTCTTTGCTGCTAGCTATCACATGGGAAAAGTGAAATCTATCTATTTAAATTTAGCTCCAAACAGGCATTACAGACCTTACGATCTAATTTCAGTGCCAAAATCAAAGGTTTGTAGTTTAAGCATTTAGGCAGATATTTTAATTATTGTGCGGTGATTTCTCTTTTATTATGCTTCAGGTGTCTGTTTAAAAATATATTACACTTTTTGTGTATTACCTAGATCAATCCAGAACATTATGTGTTCACAACATTTGGTGCAGTACACGTTTACCCAGACCAGCCATCTGAAAGTTTAACTCTTGCAGAGTGGCAAAGAAACGCAGTTCTGTGGGGAGCCATATCGAAAATTCCATTTTTCAAGAATTATTTGATTAACAAAATGTTTTACAGGTAAAATAGTTTTATGAAATTCAATGCATGACAAGTATGGAGGGCAAAGTTATCTGACAATCAGCAAATCCATTGACTATTCATTGGTGATTTGTAGTTTCTATTCAGATAGGCCAATCTATTGACTATTCATTGATTATTTGTAGTAGATATAAACCTCATGCTCTTTTTTATTTTTGTTCATCATGTATTTAACTCAAACTTGCCTTTTTATCATTTAGATGGAGAAAAAACTGTAAGCTGATAGATTTCCAAAGGAAACAAAACATGATAAGAACTAGTCTTCTCTCCGCAACACCTTCATATGGAGCTGCATTGCTTCAGATTAGCAAGTTGGTAGTTTTTTGTATAGAATGAAATGTATACATTTCAAAATCTTGTACTGTTTTAGTTTAAAAGAAATAAATTAATAAAACATTGATTATTTCTCTTATTAATCATTTTTTAAAACCTCTTGACCAAATTTAGATTATTTTTGTTTTTTTTTAAAGAAAACTTAAATTAAACTAAGGATTTGTGCATAATCTAGATCTGAAAGTTAGTGAATGATCATTATTATATTAAAGCATTTCTGTGAACCATCCATTAATGGAAAAAAGGTTTTGAATTTCAAATAAATCAAAGTTTGGATAAATAATATTTAACTATTGTAACTATTGGCATTAAGAGGCTATTGAAATCCTTTAATATCCATTCATTCATAGTTTTGGACATTTCTAAATTTCTTGGTATATATTACTTTAAGCATATGAAGCCTCATGCCTGATTCATTTATTAGTTCGATCAGTTTTTAATTGTATTTTTGTGTCTCAAGTTTCTTCCTCCTTAAATTTTAGTACATTGTTTGTCTGATATTTACTCTACAAAATTTATATACAATTTAGTTTAACTCTTTCAGTGTGAATTATTTTGATCGAAACAATTTAGTCTTGCTAAACAAACAAAATCAGCAGGGTGGTTAGAGTTACAAAAACTATAGTAACTTTTTTATTTTATTATATAATTTAACATATTTGATTTTTTTTTTAAAAGAACCAGCAGTGCTAGCAAATTTACTCCCTGAGAGTAACCCCGCACTGAAAGAGTTAAGACCGTTTTTCTGATTCTTGTCAGACTCATTAATATTAAAAGTCTGATGTTGGCTGAAAATTTACAAGCTACTTTCATTATAGGAAATACAATAAACATGCATAATAACAGTCGTCCACCATTCCAGCAGTATATCTTTGTTTTTGGGTCTTTGTACTTTCATTTTAAAATCTTTTTTTTTTAATTGTACAGATTGCTCAAAGAATTGTTGACTGTTCCTTTCATGCCTACAGAAACAGAGTATGTTTGTTTTGTTCTTACTACTACTGTTATAATAATTACGTTCATTTTATTTAATTAAGTTAGACAGTGTTGAAAATTTTGATAAGATGAAGCGTGTAGCCATTTTTAACATTTTATGATATTATGTTTCATATATAAATAATGATTTTACTACTCTAGAAATCATCCCTCTTTTTTAATTATTTTTTTCTATAACTTTTATTTTCTAGGGGTCTTGGTGGCTGAGTGGTTAAGTCCTGGGCTTCTGAACCTGGGATACTGGGTTTGAATCTTGGTAAACACTGAGATTTGGAGGGCACCCTTGTGTCCATCCAGTTCTAATGGGTACTTGACCTAATGGCTATTTTAGTTGGGAAAAGTAAAGGTGATTAGTAGATGTGCTGGTCTCATGACACCCTGCCCATTAACTGTTGACCAAAGAAACAGATGACCTTAACATCATCTGCTATATAGATAGCAAGGTCTGAATGGGGAACTTTGCCCTTTTTTTTTATTTTCTGTAATCGCATAATTATTTTCTTTTCTTTTAATCACATAAAATGTCTACGATTTCTAAACACTTTGGATTCACTATTTGCAGTAAAACATATCAACTGACTGAGTTTGAAAACAACATCAACTATAAGAATATTCAAGCTGAGAAATTTTTAAGCAAATTTTTCAAGTAAGTTTTAGCTTTTTGTTTTCTCGAGGTATTCACCAAAAATAAAAAAATTTTAAACTGTTCCGCACTCAGAGTATAATTTAACACTATTTTTCTAACATGTTCAGATATTGCAAGCTAATTATTGACTTCACTTCTGATGAAGCATTCAAAAAAATTCAGTATTGTGAGGAACAGCTGAAAAAGAAAGCCTTGTTGTAAGTGCTTTTTTTTTATTTGAATGCTTAATAATTTAATATAAAATGAGCATAAATAGTTTGAAAAACCTTTGTAGATCAGTAGAAAAATAAAGAATATAAAAAAAATGACTAGTTAAAGATTTGAGACTACGAATTATAAAAAAAAAAATGACTAGTTAAAGATTTGAGACTATGAATTATATGTTGTACTCTACTCACAGAAGAGAATAAAAACTAAAAACGCAACTAAAGGCTGATTAGTTGATCTAGTGTCTGAAGTTCTTTCTGGAAATATGTTTTTCTTTATTTCTTATCCTCTTTCACAATGATTGTTGATGATAACTGTACTCTATACCATTGTGTTGACATCTCAGGAGCATACCATACAGCAAAGAGGTGACAAATTCAAGTGAGAACCAGATGTAATACAACTAGCCAACTTGCTATTTAGTGACGGGTGAATTTTTCCTGAAAGACACAGTTGTCCAAATGGGGTGGGTGGTTGGGCGAGGTAGAGAATTATATATAATACAATATTCCAGCTAAATCTTGTTATATGCTTAAACCATAAATTAGTTTTTCATTGGAGACTACCTACACAAGTCAAGAGAGAAAACAAAACTCATTCCACTTGCCCTGCCTTCGAAGGATCTTAAAAATAATTTGGAAAGAAAGAATGTGTAATACTGAGATCCTCGCGAGAACAGGCCTTTCCAGCATCTTTACAGTCCTCAGGCAGCGCCGCCTGTGCTAGCTCGGACATGCTCACCGGATGTAGGACAATTGCATCCCAAAAATCATTATGTACTTGCAACTTGCATCTGGTTCAAGAAAAACTGGTCACCCCCACCTCTGTTAGGTGGATGTTATAAAACGGGATTTAAAATCAGTGAACATTGATACTGACCATTGGGAAGACATAGCCTTAGACCGCACTAGTTGGAGAGAGGCGGTGACCAAGAAAGCTATTGACAGCAAGAAAATATGAGCCTCAGCTCTTGAAGAAAAGCATGCCACATGGAAAATGTGCCTCTATCTTTGTGTCTTTCTGAGTATTTTATTAAATTTTGTTTTTGTATTTGAAGATTATGGTTCAATGTTTTATGTATAATTGCTACTTTACTTTTGTGTCTTCTGTCCTGAAGGCTTTCTAAATTTAGTGATTTAACTAAAGATGTTATTCTACTCTAGTCAAATGTGAATATTCATTTGTTATGAGTCTCAATGCTCTATTTTGTGTCTGTTCCAGTTTCTTAATGTTTTATGAGTTCAGGGGTCCTAAACAGAGGATGCATATTCTATTATTGGCCTTACCAAGGTTAAATAACATTTTAGTTTTATGTTCTTATTTGATTTATAGAAATTGCTTTTAATAAACCCTAATGCTTTGTTTGATTTTCTGATAGTTTCATCAAGATGGGGATTCCATGACAGTTTTTCATTTATTATAACACCTATGTATTTTGTGTTTTTATTCTGTGTTACTGGTTTACCAGTATTGTAGAGCTCCTCCTTGTTCTTAGCCAGAGTGTCTATTTGTAAAATACATACTGGTTTGTCTTCTTTTCCTGGTGTATGATAGCCAGAATTTTGTTGCAAAAATTACTCTCAAAGGCTAATCAGTGTTCCAACACTGTGCTACAACTTTGTCCATTTAGTTTTATTTAACCTAAAGATAATATTCTACTTCCCAATGTTATGTTTCCTAAGATATTATACTGCAAGGGCTTTGGTAAAAAGTAAATATACAAGTGTAACGTTCTCTAAAGAATTTATATTGATAAAAATGCAAAATAAAAGTTCTATTCAAATTTCAGTTCAAAAGATTCTCTGTCAATGCAACGGTTGAAGAAAGAAGATCGAGAAAAAAATCTGGCTAATGCCCAACAAGAAGCCAGGTTTGAAGCAAAATTTTCTTGCCAGTATTCAGTATAAATTATGTATTTTTGTAAATGTTATTGTTATTTGTATTTATGTTCTTGGATTGCAAATGGTTAAACTATGGTATTGTTTATGAATATTTTTATTTATCATTAAGCATTAATTGTAAAGACATCTATACACACTTTGATGTATTTTAAAATTACAAAACAACTGTTTTCATGCTCATTATGTTCATTAATATTGATTGCTCTATTTCCTATCAAGTTTTCTTGGTAACTTTGTGAAGCTGGTGGACCAATTAATTGTGGAACACATGTTTGAAATTACAAAAACTCAGAGTATCTCCTTTGTCAACAATGTGCTAGTGATGTCCCCTGATGCTCAGAGAGAAGGGTTCTTTAAAGCAAATTTGATCTTTGGCAAAGATGGTTAGTTTTATCAAAAATACTTATTTAAAAATTGTTACATTTAAATATGTAAAGGTAATTTTTTTCCTTCAGCAATGCAAACTATTTCTTTCTTAGCTTCTTAGTAGCTGTATGTAATTCTTTTTTTTTCATTGAATCAATTTTTGCATTGTCCCTTTTTTTGTAATCTTTTAGTAGGCTAACTTATTTGTCAGAAAATATTGCATGTCATATAAGCTCAAACTGTTATAGGGCCTACTTGTGTTTTGAGCATTCAACTTTGACTTGGTAAATCTATTATTATATGTGGGATGAAGTCTAACTGCATGGCAGATGTTGTAAAATGCATATTGTTTAATTATTTTGTGCTATTGTTACTCAGCCAAGACCACCATTTCACATTACATAAAAATTATTAGCAAAAAAACCCTGATTTTATTAACTTTTTCATTTAATGGTAGGCCTATAAGAAAATAATTTTTAAATTCCTCCATATTATATATGATGGCTGCAGTGCTAATATTGATGACCAGTTTTTTCCAGTACTATGAACTATTCTCCATATTCCTAAGTTATTGCTCTTTAATTATTTTTTTTTTCAGTATGATTCTAGCAATTTTAAAAAACCTATATATTTAAATTTTCAAAGAATTGAAAATCGACTGTAACAGTAATGAAATGGATTTAATTCTACCAAAAATAATTTTGTTTATCTAGCTGAGCTTGTCCTTAGCCCTTCCAAGAAACGCTTCAAGAAAGCTTTGGACAGCACATTTAAAAACATATCAACTGTGCTAATGTCAAAATCTATTGACTTTGACATCTGGAGCCATGAAAAAGATCCTTTAGAGGGTGAATTAAGTTCAAGGTCAGATGGCTTCAAGCAGTCAGAAAAGTATGTTGTTTTTTTTTCCTGTTATGGTATGCATAACTTAGTCTTAAAATGAGGTACATTAAAAGAAAAAAGTAAAGGCACTCCTTTAAGACTACAATTGTATGGGGGCAGATGATGTAAAGCTCATTTGTTTCTGTGGTTGACAGTTAACTAGGTTGTCAAGTGGCCAGCACAACAACCAACTGCCTTTATTTATCCAAGTACCCAATAGAGTTGGGCTGATTCTGGGGTGTCCTAAAAATCATGAAAGTTTAAATCCAAGTCTCCACAGGAATCCAAACTTAAGACTCTTCAGTTGGGATGTCAAGTGCTTTATTATTCGGCCACCATACCCCCTAAAATGAAGTATATTAGAAGTATTTGGGCATAGTTTACTTTCAGAAGATAGTGTATTGAATGTATAAATGTAATCCCGTAAAGTTGATTTGTTCAAAGCATACAGCTTATCTAAAAATGTAGTGCATTATATTTATATATATATATATATATATATATTTATAGCTTTTATATAGCGCCACTCAGAGCGCTTTGGTCCAATCTCATTTGTGGTCCAGTGGGGGGGAGGGGGTGTCTAGGAATTGGTTTTCCGTGCTGCCTTTAGGCGCTCAGTAAACACAACTCTGCCCGAGTCGGGTTTCGAACCTCGAGCCCCCCCAAGCCAAGCCAAGTTCAAGCGCATTTGGTCTCTCGACCATGCTTCCCATTAGAAGCTATTATCTCTTGAAAGTCCTTTCTAAATGTACTACTCACTTTACCACTATTAAGTGGTCAACTCCTCTCAAGGCCAAAAGAAAAGCTAAGATTTATAAGCACTTTATATCTACTATATTTGTAGATTTTTTAAAAGTACATTAGAACTTGCTGTATGCCTTACTTCTTCTCGTCAATAAGATATTGTTTTATGATTGTGACAGCATATCTGTTATTGGCTTTTGTATGTTTGTGTTTAAATTTTGCACTAGTTTGTAAACCAATATCTGATTGGCTTAAAACTAGTAAGTTACCAATGCTAATATTTTGACTTTGTTATACAAGTGTTACAAAATGAGAAAGGAATATTTGTGCCGGTTCTTTTTAGACTGTCTACACCCACACATACTGATAGGCAGAGTGAAGCTGCTTCATACAGAAGTGCTAGCAGACGCAGCTTGACTTCTGGCTCTAACAAAACTGCAGCGGAAAGTAGAAATCCTGCTAGGCTCAGTCTTGGTAACAGCAGTACAATGTCATCAAGTGTAGATCTTTCTTTTCCAAATCTTTCACAGAAAGGTATTGACCAGACCTATACACCTATGTTCTGTATTTGAAATATTTAATTCAGTGTTCATTGTTTCTTAACTGTATATTATTTTCAATATATTAATGATGCAACAAAAACGTATTTGAAATTTAAATTTATGGTATTTTTAAAAATATTTTTATAATTATGTTTTCATTGTAAGAATTAAGTTTTAAAAAATGATAACATTGGCTCTGTATTGATTTTCAGATATAAATTAAAATGCTCCTATTGTATTACAGCTTTCCCATCCAAAGAAGAGGATGAACTGGGAGTTGCAACCCCTGACTTGATCATTATGCACCCAGAGGATAATGATATCAAAGTCGAGGGTCAAGGATTTCTTGGTCAATATGAACCGCTGACAAAAGCTAATTTGGAAGAAAAACTACTCTTAGAGTAAAGATTCATTTTAAATTATACTGCTATGACTTGGATTGAATAAAAGGAATGTTCTTTTTAACTTTAACGTGCAATATGATTTTTACATTAAGTACAGTCAATTCTTTTAATCAGACCACTGGTTATGCTTAATCAGATTGACATCACTTTGTAACAAAAGACTCCTTATTGTTTGTATAATTTGACCAGCCATTTATAAGGATTAAAATGATAACATTAAAATTTGGGCTAATAATTTGGAGTTAGCTGTATCTTATATAATTGGACTTTGAAATGCTTCTGGCATTTATTAATTTTATTTTTGAAAGATGTTTAAAGCAATTTTATGCCAACTTTAATATTCTACTGTTGAAACATCGTTGCCACTTTGGCAGCTGTATAATTTAAGTTATTCTTCTAGCAAAATCATTAGAATACACCTGATCATTGAAAACAAATAAAGACTTTAGTATTGTGAGTTATTCATTCTACCTTTTCAGCCCAGAGTATCAACAAGTTTTGAACAAACAAAGGGACCTAATGCTGGTTGCTGTACAGGATGTAGATAGTTACTGTGAGAAGCACCAATGGTTGAATGAAATACACAAGTTTTGTTCTGTGTGGAGTAAGAAAAGTCTGGAGGAGTTCAAGTCTGCTGCTGCTTTCAATATAGAGGTAGCCATGTTAGAAATGGTTGACTGATTGTTAAATGACTGTACTTTGCATTCTATATTTAGAATGTCTTTTTTATTTTTTATAGTGTTGTGGAATTTTTATGGTAAATGAGCTATTGTATGACACATCTCTTTTAAGATAATACATTTTATTATAATTATGTATCCCATTATGCATTTTTAGTCTTTATTATACTCATTATTTCATAAATTATTCATTTTGGAGGAATGACTCAAATCTAGTACATATAGGTCACTACTTAGCATGCTGGGATATCAATGTGGTTGGCAGATCTGGGTTTATCATCTGCAATTAATGAAGTCCAAAATATGAATGCACTAGTACTGAAATTACTTGGTTTATAATAATGTTATACTTTAAATAAGGAAGGTAGCATCTGATTGTTTTACTTCTTATGTTAAGCCAAAACAGAATTTTGCTGTCTAACTTCCTAGCCTGAATCTTTTATTTTGCTGTCAATAACTTCCCTTGTGACTGTAAAGATAAATAATTTTATGTTTTAAAAAGATCTGGTTTAAATGAAAATCAACAGAAAGGAAAATTATAATATTAAAAAAAAGGATGGATAGGGATTGAGGAAAAAAAAAAGAATAGATAATTATTATCATGGTAAAGAACATTCCAATTTATATGGTCCTATGTTCCTTGAGAAAGCACGTTATGTAAAATTTGAGTCTTACATTGCAGCAAAAATTGACAGAACTACGACAGTGGTCTGAGAGAGTGAAGAGCTTTGATGTTAGCTATGTGACGGAGAATGGCTT
Source organism: Biomphalaria glabrata (assembly GCF_947242115.1). Lineage (NCBI taxonomy): Eukaryota > Metazoa > Mollusca > Gastropoda > Planorbidae > Biomphalaria > Biomphalaria glabrata. The sequence goes on from NC_074711.1 coordinate 84,490,503, forward strand.
GTTCTATATTGACTGCTCAGCCATCCATGAAGGGCTACTGCCGAGGCTGAATGATATTTACCAGGAAATAGTTTCATTTGTTGCTGAGGAGGTCAACTGTTTGGCTCAAAACTTGATCCAGGAGATGTCCCAAATTTTAAAAGTACACAATTTTTGTGTTAAAATTAGTCAGATATTAGAATATTCTTTGATCTCATAGTTATTTTGTGGTGATATCAATATTATTAATGACTGACAAAAGTGATCTACACTTTGAACCACATCGCTGTAATTCTGTAATAATACTATTGACAAAACTGCTCACTAGTTTACTGCACAAAAGGTTTTATTCTCTTCAGAGACTTGCTCTAGAATTTCAGTCCTGTTAAGTAAATCACTATGATGATATAACTGCTGGAATTCTTTCTTATAATTATTTTGGGAAAAGGGGTATAGAGAAAATAACTTGGTATTAATCTAATATTTAATAATACCTTAGTGCTGATGTGTAAACTAGGTTTAAGTAAACTGACAATTATCTATTATGAAAACAGGTCAGTGTCACTCTTACGAGACTTAGTTATAGTACAGTAATATTTTATTATCATGATACATACTTATAAAAAAAACGCATGATACAAAAACTATCTGAATTGAACGTTAGCAAAAACATACAAGCTTGGATTCTTAACTTTCTTATCCACAATATGTAAAAGTGAACGGGCATGTGTCAGGCAGGAGAGAGCTTAGAACTGGAGCGCCGCAGGGGTGCGTCCTATCACCAGTATTGTATAATATATACACAAATGACATTCAGAGCCTATCCGCTGACACTCCCATCATAAAATGTGCTAACGACACAGCAATCATTGGCCTTATTGCAGGTGTTGAAAATATATACCATTCAACAATTGACACCTTTTACCAATGGTGTATAGATAAATTTCTAATTTTAAATGTTCAGAAAAGTAAAGAAATGATAATAGATTTTAGGAAACATATAGGCCATATTGCAGAAATTCAGATAAACAACCAAACTTTATAACAAGTGCAAGAATATAACTACCAAGGTAAAATGATCAACAACAAACTGAAATGGAGTGAACACTGTCAAAACCTTTACACAAAAATTTACCAACGGCACTTCTATCTCAGAAAGCTAAGAAAATTTAACATCGACAAAACAATAATTAAACTTTTCCATACAGCAACCATCAGCAGTCTAATTAACTTTGCCATCACCTGCTGGTACCCTAATACTTCACTGGCACAAAGACTTAGACTAAATAGACTAATTAAAAAAGGATCGTTGAGACTAAATAGACTAATTAAAAAAGCATCTTATATCACTCAAACATAGCTACCATCTCTTGAAGAGCTTTTTCATGAAAGATGCCTTTCCAAAACACATTCTTAAAAACAACCTGCACCCATTCAACCACTGTTACATAAGATCTGAACTAAGTGGTCGTCTCCTTTCCATTAGGACTAAAACAGAAAGATTTAAAAACTCCTTTATCCCACTTTTGGTCAGAGTGTTACAAGATCATCTGTCGTCATCGAGAAGTACATAGAAGTAAAAAATTATAAAGCACTGGTTGTGAATGTGTATGTGTTTCGTGTGTGATTGTTGTTCAAATTTTTCATCTATATTGTTATTGTACAGGAGTTACGCTGAAGTTGTCAATTGTAGTCAAAACTGAATTTCCATTTGATTGGATCAATAAAAATTATCTTATCTTATCTTATAATGAAATCTTCACTACTTTTTTAATATGATATTTTAATGTATTTATCACCTTGCAGAATATGTCAAATAAAAAGTCAGAAGTACTACTGTTTGCTAATCTTGCAAAGAACTTTCACATTTACAAGAAGAACACGCTAGTCTACCAGCAAAGAGTTGAATATATCAAATCTCTCTATGAAGTAAGCTGTAGTTTTGTAATTTGAATATTTTACAATTTCATAACTTTAAAAAATTTTGTATTGACTTTCTTGAAACATTTTTTTTTTGACTATCTGGCATTTTAGTATGCACTAGACGTTGCCATCATAATGGCACCTATTTATGACCATATTATCCCCTGCAGGAAGTTTGGTCCATGACAAAATAATCTTCATTTCTAGAAGACTTGCAAGTCAATATATTTGTCATTCAACCTGATAAAAATATCATGTCAATCCACAACATGCAAAATACATGACACATTTTGTTTAGGTGATTAGAATGAGCTACAGGCAGCTGACTTCTGAAGAAGAAAAGACTGAAGAAAAGGTGTTCTCATCTTGGGAAGCTTTTCAGATGCAAATGCAAGAAACTTCAGAGTTTGTCAACACACAAACTCCTTTGCAATTGTCACAACTTGAAGCAGCATTTCAGGTCTGCAGGAAAGATTTTTTTGTTTTTAATTTTGTTTATTTTAATAATTTGAGATGATTTTATGTCATGACAAAATTATTTAAAGTATAAGAGTGTTAGTTTTCACCATATTTAGAAGTCAAATTAGACACATTTTACCTTAATGTGTTATATCTGTTTTAGAGTATGACATTTAGTACAGTTTTGTAGCACAATTAATTATTTTAATAGCGTCTTCAAAAAGAAGCTACTACCCAATATGAGCTTGCAACTACAGGCAAATTTTTGGATCCTCATCAGAGTCCTGTGATGATTTTAGCTGATATGAAAATGGTAAATATTATTTGTACACATGAAAATAAATTTTTTGCTTAACTTAAATTTAGATCACAAATGAGAATCTTAATTTGTATTCTTATCAAGACTGAAATTTTTAAAACCTAATTATTATAATTAAGGAAATATCCGTTTGATAAAGCAAAAAAAAACTTTGTCGACATTAATTACATTTCAGATCCGGGAAAAGTTTTTTGCTTTGCAATCTAAACTTCATGAGGTGAGTCACTGTAGAGAGGCCATCACTGGTGAGCCCTATAATCTCAGATTTCTGCAAGACATGATCAGCAAGATGGACCTCAGGCAAGAACTGTGGAAATATGTTGAAGTGACAACACATACCATTAAAGACTGGAATCAAACTCTTTTTAAAAAGGTATGTAAAAATCTCACTGATATAATTATTAGATAGAACAGCTTTTGCACATTATAATTATCTCAAGTCCGAATTGGGGTTATAAACTTTTCACAAAATTTTTTCAAAATAATTCAATTTAATTAATTAAATACATTTAAACTTTTTTAAATTGGAGAGCCTATTTATTATTTTGGTATATATATTTTAGATCCATAATCCACCCAGCAATAAATTAACCTGACAATCAGGGCAAATTTGGGCACCAATGTCATGACAGTTCTATTTGCATACCACATTGCCAGGTCTCCATCCTGATTATAAATAAATATTTTAGTTTCTTTTGTAAAAAAGAAAGTAAGTTTTTAAGGGAACACTCAATCAGTGCAACTCATGGTAAATCAGATGATTTATTTCAACCAATCTCTTTTTAGTTTTGTACAAATAAAATTTAGAAGAGAAAAAATATTAATGAACAATTCTGTGGGACAAATCATTTAGTAATTTCCTTTTTTTATTTTCACTGATATTCTTATATGTTGTCCTATACATTACAGACATTCCTTCAAGAGAGAAGATAATTATGTCCTACATGCCTAATTAGCAACTAACTTATATAGATACTAAAATATCCCACATGTAGGGTTTTATTGTGTTCTATTTATGCATTGCTACAAAGTTATTGTTTCTTCTCCATAGATGAACTTCAAGAAAGCCTTAGAAAAAATCTCCGTCTGGCAGTCAGCTGCCACAAGGCTGACTTCTCTGCTGCCTCGTGGAGACCAAGTTTTGGAAGCTTGGATCAGACAAGTTGAAGAGTTCTCTAAACATTTGCCAGTCCTGTGCCAATTATCCCATGATGCTTTACAGGTCAGCTGAAAATTGTTGTAGAATATTATTGGTCCTTGTTGTTTTTGTTCTAATGATAGCACATACAGAATGTGTTTTAATTTGAATACAACCGAAATAAAAGGAAGCAGAAAGTATTGTTCTAAATTGATAAACATTTGGCTAATATTATATTAACATTTTACTTTGGTTGAAAGATCATTTAGTATGTGCTTAGGATCATATCTTAATCTCAATTGAAAGATTCTTTTGCATTTGTGCTGCTCAGTGGTGACATACAAATTGTGCTTAAATAAATTGCCTAACATATAATAAAGATTATTATTATATCTCATTCTCAATTCGGCTCTTATTACATCCAGAGTTTATTAAGATTATGTCTTAACATGAAGCTGGCTTTTAATTATTCAGTATAGCTTTAATTGTATGCTGAATTGTCAACTGTCAGAAATCTCTACCCTAAACCTTTCTTATGTTTAACCAGCTCTACATTATTTACATTAGAGATTGCTTTTTTTAATATCATATCAAAACTGAAAAAGTGTCGTTTCATAAGAAGTCAACTGTGATTTGTCTTTCTCAGGAGAGACATTGGCAGACTATATTCCTGGGGATGAATGTACCTTACAATCCCAATGCCCAGTTGACAGTAGCCGACCTGCTCTCTTTCAACCTTGCTGATCATGCTGACCTAATCAATAGGGTTTACCTGAGTGCCTTGACAGAGAACAATGTCACCAGCAGACTTGATACTATCATCTCCTTCTGGCAAGAAAGACATTTCAAGTTGGCCAAGTATTTACCAGACAGTTTGTATAATAAAGGTTAGAGAGTTTCTCACTAAGTATCAAGCAGTGTTTAAGTTTTGTTTCTTTTATTTTGGTACCAGTTTTATATTCTTTTAGATTATTATTAAAGCTTTTATATAGCGCTACTTTCATGCTTATAGCATGCTCAGAGCACTTTTGGTCCAATCTCATTTGTGGACCAGTGGGGGAGGGGGTATCTAGGAGTTGTTTTTCCGTGCTGCCTTTAGGCGCTCAGTAAACACAACTCTGCCCGAGTCGGGTGTCGAACCTCGAGCCCCCTTCTAGGTAGCCAAGTCAAGTTCAAGCGCATGGCCTCTCGACCTTGCTTCCCACAATCTCTTTGTATCACCTTCACCTATCCATTTGTCTGTTGGACCACTGGGGCACCATACAAGATATGTTGACCTTCTTTCTCCAGTCCTCTCTTTGTATGTATAGATAAAAGAATTTTTTTTCCTTTTGTTTACTGCAATAATGTTTTTATTTTCATATACCTGTGTTTTAGAACAACCAAAAAGATCCACCTCAAGTAATGCTAGAATCAAGAAATTGGAAAGATATCGTCAAGAGCGGGCTGCAGCCCAGGCAGGTTCCCAGAGAGGTTTAGACGTTTCTTCTGATGACTTTTATGTGCTGATTGAAGTGGAGGAGCTAAAATCTCACTTGGAGGTCAGAGGTCAAAACATTTTAGACATTTTTTATTACCAAGACAAAGCCTTTTTAAAAAGTTATATCATATTACTTTGATTCAAATTGAAATGAAAGTAGAAGCATGGCAAGATCCTAAAGTCTGCTGTTTGATCCTTACCTATGTATTCTGTATTTTGCATGTTGTGGATTGACATGATAATTATCATCATCAACATAATCATCATGGGTCCCTTGACCTTCATCTCAGTGATGCTGTGACGGCTGCACGACCAAATCCCTCCACTTTTCCCAGTCAGCACCTATTCTTTTAGTTATCCAGCCAGATTTTCTTTGGATGACCCTTTCTTCATGCTCCTTCCATTGTACCTTGAAGGATGAGTTTTGACAGTGAGTCATGTCTTCAAATATCACGAAAACAGCTCAGCTTTCAAGTCTTTACAATAATGAGGAATTCCTCCTTTTTGCCAGTGTAGACTTGTAAAAGAACTAACTCATTTGTTCTTCTTTTCCCTTGATAGCCAGCAATTTTCTGTAGCATATACTCTCAAAGGCTTGAATTCTTCTTTTAGCCTCAGTACAACCATATATAAGTACAGAAACCACTAGTTAAAAAAATCTTTTAAATTTTACTTGGAAGCTGATGTTACTCTTCCAGATTTTCCACAGTTTGCTCACGACTGTGAATGCCAAGCTTAAACTGGTTTTTGTCTCTTTCATTGATCCTCCATCTCTTGTCATGTTCAATCCTAAATATAGAACTAATTTTCTAAAGATATCTTCACATCTCTTACTTGTGTATTATTTATAATTATCCAGGATAGTCGCATTACATTAGATTCTATGCTGGCCTCTCCACATGTGAATGATGTCAAGTCTCAAGTTGAATTCTGGTGTCAAGCTCTCAGAGAGATTGAGGAAATAACAGACTTATGGTTTGATTGTCAGAAAAAGGTATTGAACCATACTGTTTGCAATGTCTTTCTCATTTAATAAGTTATTAGTTAATTTAAAAACATAAACCATAGATTATATTTCATTTCTTTATTGAGTTTATTCAATTTCTTTTTAAAATTTGTGAAAAGTATAGCTGTATTGAAGACTGTACAATTGCTAATATTTAATGAATATTTATTTGACATTTTGTTTTTGTGTAGTGGCAATATCTTGTGAAGATTTTTGAGCAGCCAATCCTGTACCAAACATTGTCTGAGCACGCTTTCAAGTTTGAATCAGTTCATAATAAATTTAAGGTTGGTACCTTCAGAATTTAATATTATTACATCCTGGTCCAAACTTCCCATAGGATGGTAGGATTGACAGTAGGTAGGGTTTGAACCCAGGACCATTGAGAGCATAAACCACATTACCAGGCAGCCATTCATAATGTTTTTTATTTCTTCCAAACCTTTTTTAGTAACCTTCATAGGAAAAAAAATGCTATTGTCAAAAACTAAACTTTAAAAAAAAAAGACAAAAAAATCTATAACTGACTGATATACAAGATATTGAATGAATTCATAGAAGGCTGAAGTTTTTGCACAGTCTTAAAATTTTTGTTGATAACTTTTTAGAACTGTCAGTGCTTCTCATTGACTCTTAATAGGAATTCGATACTTTGATACTACTGTGCTTAGCACTAAAATTTGAACTCAGTTTGTTTACATCCTACTATCATATCATTCTCTTAAACTGTCACATCATCAATTTTTTGAGCTGTGCACAAGTTTTGGTTTACTATTTAACAGGATTGGATGCGTGTATCATCCAGTGATTCTAAATGCATGTCTGTGATCAACAGGCGTAGAGGAGAGAAAGGCTACAGGCTACTTCAGGGGGATAATCTTAGAGTACTTCTGCAGTCACTGATAAAAGATCAGGTATTTTCCTATAATTATCAACTGATTTCAAATTTTAAAAAAAAATTGCTTCCTTTTGTTCTTACATTTTTTTTATCCATTCAGGAAGAAATTCTGAAAGATCTTGGTGGCTACATTGAAAAGTGCCGAGCTACATTTCATCGTTTGTATTTTCTTAGCAATGATGAAATTTTTGAAATGCTAGCCGTGTCTAGAAACCCACCAGCTCTTCTGCCTTTTGTTCGGCTATGTTTCCCTCATGTAGAAAATCTGACCTTTAGCTTACCTACTGCAATGGGGGGATTGAATTCTCAACTAGACATTTCTTTAAATAGTAAGTAGAAATAAAAAAAATATTTTTTTTTAATGATAACTCTTTATTTTTAAATTATCATGCATCATTTTTTTTTGTGATCAGGGCTTTTTTTTTCAAGGATAAATTTTTTTTTATGATTATGGGCCATTTTCTGTTTAACATAAAGCTAAAATCTATTGTTGTACTAACTCAATAACCTAATTGTTGCAATGAACTTCAGAAACTTTTGACTATGTCGCTCGCATAAGCTTAAAAATGTGTTACATAAAAATTTTGATTAAAAAAAAAATATTAACTATTTTGTTTCATAAAACATTCATTTGACTGAATAGTACTTTTTATTTTTCTTTCCATTGTACATTACATTAGTGTGTCTAAATTCAGAAATATTGTTTTTTTTTATACTATTAGATAATGTATCATTTTCCCCTTCACCTATCTCTTAGTCTGTTGGACCATTGGAGCACCACACAAGATTGTTTGACCCTCTTTCTCCATTCCTCTCTCTCTTTCAATGACAGGCCAGTCCCTTCGTTTATGCTGTCTTCCCATCCCTTTCTCTGTCTGCCTCTCTTCTTTTTTTTCCTTTTACTGTTCCGTGAAGGAAGGTTTTTGCAAGCCCTTCGGATAGTGTATATACTATTTTAATTGTAGTTGTGAATAAGTCTTCATTATAAAATAGAAATGTATTAAGAACAATATTGTGACTGTGTCTCAAGGTGACAAGCTTGAAGTAGCCTGCATCACTGGCTCACTTGGGGAGGAGCTGCCATTGTACACCAAAGTTGAACCTGGAGCCTCAGCCCCCAAGTGGTTGCATAACATTAATCAAGTACTGAAGAACACACTGACCATTGCTTTAAAAGCTTGCGTCCAGGCCAGACTAGAAGAAGGTATAAGAGCTTTGGATATGATCAAGTTTGTTGTTTGTCTTTTTCTTAATTGATGGGAATTTATTTAACTAGAAAATACACTTGGTTGAGCTTTATCAGAAACTTGGTTTCTTATAACTGTTGGCTTGCAAATCCACAAATAATGTGATTTTATTTATCAAGTTTTAGAGCAACAAATTATCTCCCATTCTGAGAAACATTGTAAAATAGAGCATTAAACACTTTTTTTTTCTTTAGGAATAAACTATTTTTAAAATTAAAAAGGAAAATTTAATGGTAGAAACATAATTCTTTTTACTTGATATCAGTTTGTGTACATCAGTTTTGGTAACAATAAATGTAATTATCCATTTCTCAATTAAACTTGATTAAGTTGCTTGCCATCATTGTTCAAACAATTGTAGCTTTTAGCAAACCTAAGTGCATTCGGTGAAGATAAACTTTTACTTCTAACAAAAAGTGACTGATAATAATTGTAATTTTTTTTATTTTATTTTTATGTTTAAAATTTTTTTGACTTAATTGGCTACTTACTTCATCAGGCACCAAGCATCCGGTTCTGGTATTAGAGGAATTGGCTAAACTGTCTCACAGTCACCCCAAACCTGCCCAGGAAGAGATTACTCATGAAATCAAGTCCATCTTTCGCCAGTGGCTTCTCAGGTTCCCAGCACAGTCAGTGTTAACAGCGGAAGCCATCTTGTGGGAGCGCAGCATGAGCAGAAGTTTAGATAAGAAAGATAAGGAAGAACTGAAAAATCAAAAGTTAGTAACTAATGGAGCTCTTCTTTAGTTTAAGTATATAATAATTTTCTATGAATTATCTCAATCCATTTCTTCGTTGAAAATGCATATGTTGATATTATCTAAATCTAGCAAGTATATGTTTGTTAGTCTAATTTAATCTAGTTTAAAATCTAATAAACCTAGTATCAAAAATATAATAATAGGTTTAAAGAGCTTATCTATCGAATTTTATTGATTTACATATGGTCTAGAGGTGATTAAATAATGAACTTGAGCAGTCGACAAGTTAAATAGTAACTTAGGCCTCTGTTAATTATGCATTTCTAAATATATTTTGTTCAGTTTATATTGATTGTATTCTTATTCCTAACAGATTACTATTACATGCTAAGCTTGACCAACTTACTAGAGTTCTTGTCGAGTTCCAGTCAGTAACAGAAATGACAGAAACTGATCAACAGAGACTGAATCTGCTCATCTCTGCCCTGCTGACCCAGAGTATCTACTACAGGGATATTATGAGCAGTAAGTCAAAGCGTACTGAAAGTTTGACTTTAATAAATCTTTTTTAGCTTATCAAGTTGTGCAGTATTTACACATTCATATAAAGTCAAGATTAAATTTTAAATGAAACTTGGTGTGTTTTAAATTTATTAATTTTCATTGATACTTTGTTAATATGTCATTTCAGGGGTAATTATATACAAATGTAATTTAAATCATATAACGTATTGTTTAATAGACATATTATGAAAGTAGCATACGTAACAGCAGAGTTTAGAAAGACAGGATTTTATCCAAACATACCTCTGCTCAATCCTTTACAAGATTTGTTATATCACCTGTACATTTGACAAAAAACTACCCGGTGTACCATAGTGAATGGATCACTTAACAGCACTATATTAAATACAAATGATTATCATTAATATTGTCAGAATTTTAAAACATTTATTAATTTTTAGCTTTGTTTTAATTTTGTATCAGACTTGATTGAAACAAATCAAGTTACAGATTCAGCCTTTGATTGGCTGAAAATTCTGAAACTGCGCATGGACATCAGAAATGTCTTGAGAGCCAAAACAGTAGTCACAGAAAAACCACCAGAAGACAGTATCAGGTCTAGAACTGTGAGAAAAAATCCTACAACCAAGCGCAAAAGAGAGCTCCGTGGTATTTGATTTAATTTTAGCTTGTATGATTGATTAGAGTTTGGCAAAACTGTGTATCTTCTTATCTTATAAAATACATATGTTACTTCAAAAAAGAAGATGATTACGTCCTAAGCATCATGCATCTAGTCATGCATGTTAGTTAACCAATGACTTAAATTATGCCAAGTCATTGGTTTTCCTGATTAGCTCACGTGACCCATTCCATGCTCTAATAGCACTAGGGAGGAAGGAGCATTTGTACGAATTTGTCCTAGCATAATGAGATAAGATTGACTAATTGTGCACCCTCATTAAGGTCAGAAAAGCGTTTGTAAAATAATTGTTACTAAATTTCAGAAGGTAATTATAACATCATTCTTAAATGAACCTAAACTCAAATTTAATTTAAACATTCCCTTACTAGGTTGAGAAATAGTCAAACTTTTAAACTTGAATTTCTTAGGTGTGGTAAAGTTGTTTCTTATTTACTTCCTTCAATGTCAGCCACCTATTGGAGTTGAAAAGACTCATAAAATATATATTGAGTCCTATGTTGAACTACTATTTTAAAGATTTTAAACTCTCATTTTACCATTCAAACACTAAAGAGCTCTCTAGTTCCAAAAATCTAAAAATATATATGTTACAGCTTTCTATTCTATCTAGCTCTAAAGAAATTACATTAGTTCCTCACCATATCTAGATGCCCTGGGTTCAGCTGTAATAACAAAAAACTTAATAGCTCGGTCAAAACAAAAGCAGAAACTTTATTGCATATATCACATAATGGCCTCTGTCCCTATCTAAAAACTAACACACTTCTGGTCATTCATGCATAGGTTCCAACTGACATATAAGTTAAAATAGATTTTACACACATTCATCTGTGACAGTATACAAACTTCAAATCTCAAATTTTTCAGTATCTTCTATTACTCATTAGTTCTTGTCTTGTCTTTATTCATAAGACATCAAGTGAAACATAATTCTAATTTCTATTTTTCTTCTGTCAATACAGTACAAGAAGCTCCAAAGCTGGCCCGTACTCAGACCACAGTAACCAATGACTATCAGTTCAGCACATGCTATGCCCAGCAGCTCAACCAGGTGTTTACTTATGACTATGAGTATCTGGGGCCCTACAACCAACTGGTCATAACACCTCTAACTGAAAGAGTATTTCTGTCTATGGGCCAGGCTCTGAAAAGCTTTCACTGCAGTGCTCTGATTGGTCCAAATGGAACAGGCAAAACAGAAACCATACACGAGCTTGGCAAGGTGAGCTAAAGAAATGTTTTCTACCATCAGGCATTGCTTATCACTTTGTATGCTATAGATGAAAACAAGATTTTTTTTTTAAAGTTTAAAGAAAAAACCTAAATTAGAACGGCTTGAATATAAAGTATCTACTTATATTAATAAAAGGAAATGAAGTTGTGAGGAGGTATTTCGATGTGTACTTTGACATTTACCAATTTTAGTTAACTGTTTACCCTATGACCTAGATTGAGACGTAATGTAAAAGTGCATCACTGGTGCACATAATCATCAACATTTCTATAACAATTTAGGTGATTAATGCTGATTGACGGTCATTTCAAAACATTTAACAAATACTAGGAATTCTATGAGCTATCTCATAACTCTTCCATTGTTTCAATGTTGTAATGAACAGATCTTCTGAACTGCCTAACAGGTTTGGGCTAGGATACAAAAATTGTCTTTCCAGATTGAATATCTCAAGCACTGCAAGACACTGCAAGCTTATCTTCTCTTACAAATTGCAGATGTTCCTTCAAAAGATAAGATATTTATGGTCTTATGCATATCCATGTTTAAATCTAGTTGTGAATGTTTGAGGCAACCCATTTCATACTGTAATGGCACTAGGGAAGAAGCACTTGAACTAATGTGTCCTTGCATAATAATAATCTCCCAACTCTATTTTGTTCTGTATAAAAGTCAAGAGCATTTTATTTCAGCTTATATGGCTGGATAATTTGGAACAAGATCTTTAAAGTTTCACACGAGTGTAAGACAAAGATTGTGACCTTAATGTATTTTTCATTTGACTTCAGTGTTTCAGTTGAGAAGAAAGAAGAACTTGTTAAAATATTTAATATGCAACATTACATTTTTTATTTCCAGTTGCTAGGGAGATGTCTGTTTACTATCACCTGTCACAATACAGTCACACTTCCAGTAATGTTGCAATACTTGACTGGTCTAGTTCAGTCTGGATGCTGGGCTGTATTTGATGATTGTGACAGACTTACCAAAGGTATTATCTATATAAGTGGTAGTATATTGATCCAAATATTGGATGGCATTATATAGCCAAAAGTTTAGTAAAAAATATTGAACAGAAAGGTTAGGGGGGGGTGAATGACGTCAATAAAATCTATGTTGAAAAGCAGCCTCTGAGTTACTTTTTTTTTGTAAATAATTATTTTTTGATGATTGTTTTTCAAGCGATCCTAAATATTTGTTTGACTTGTTAGTATGACTTTAAATATCTTTAGCTGGTCATTAAATCAAATATATCAACATACTGAACGATAAAAAAAATTTTTTCCTTAATATTTACCCATATCATTAATGTTTTAAAATTGGTTCTATATGAACTGTTAACATTTTTGCTTGGTCTAAATTGTTATATTATATTGTCATAATGTATAGATAATTCTATGAAAAATTCTTCATATTACTTCTATTGAAACTATCTTTATGGCTGTAGGCTTGATGTCTGTCGTTGGTCAGCAGTTAGACTATCTGAGAACTGCCTTGAGAGCACTAGCCATGACCAGTGAGAACCAGTATCAAATAAGAGGCAACTCCCACTTTGACAAAGTAAGTATTGGCAGTGTAAGAAAAATGTGCATAATAATTTGTTTCTGGATTAATCAATCAACACACCTTATGCTACACTCATTGACCTTGACCTAAAGATGTGAAGTGCCAATTTTTTGTTAATACACATAATCATTTTTATTTTCTAAGGAAAGAATTATTTAAAAACTTTTTTTTTACTGACATGCATTATAATAGATCTGAGAAATGTATTTTTTTAAAAATGTTAATACATTCTATAATTTAACAAAATGATAACTTTTTGTGAAGTGTTTTAACCCACCAACTAACTCATATTCCTGTGACATATACATATATGTACTCATATGTACAAGAACTTTTATCCTCATAGTATTCGATAATTATAAATCCTGTTTGTTGGTAAATTTTAAAAGAATTTCTTTTCTTGATTGAACTGACACACTGTAATGCAACTGAAGAATTTTTTTAAAGTTTAAAAACACAAAATTGGGTAAAATGGGCTGTTAGATGTAAATACATTTCTCTCAAGTTCAAGGTTGTCATTGAAGTGAGAGTGGCTAATTAGTCTGTCAAAATGCCTTTATTTCACATTCACTAAAAATGGTAAAATGGACTATAATATAATATAAGCCATTTTCATACAGAAAAAAAAATCTAGTTTTGTTTGTTTTTACGCAATTCAACTCTTCCATTATTTTTTTGGTTGAAGACAGAAGATGAAAAACACTAAATGTTAGAATGACAAAAATAGTTTCATTTAAAAAAGAAAACTCAATGATCTTTAATTTCATATCCAACAAAACATCTTGAATAATGTTTCAAATTATTTGTTTGCTTACAGGTTTTTGCAATGGTATGTTGCATTCCTATGAAATATTTAGCTGGCTCTATCATTAGATAGATCAACTTATAGAAACTCTCTTTTTTTTTTTTTTTTTCATTTTTCATTTCATTCAGTATTTATTACTTTGAGTTTTTATTGACTTATTCAATTTGCAACCCGAAAAACTCAGTAAAAAAAAACAATTTCAAAAAATGAACTAACTGAATTACAATTAATGCAATTTACTTTTAGAAATCGCTAAATTCACCAATCTAATGTTTTATCATACATTTAAATATTGTTAATACTAAATTTATTCAAGTATGTATACTTCAGTTTTAAAATTTGCTTTTTTTCCATTCTTTGTAGATACATTTTTTCTCTTTTTTTTTTCTGCCTTGATGCTTTCTTTGGAATTTCTTGACATATTATTATGTTCATTTATTTTCATGCTTCAAAAACCTTGTAGAAATAAATGTCACTGTATTAAAAATTTTAAAAGAATTTTATTTTTTCATTTTATAAACATTAAATTATTTAAAAAAGAAAAGAGTTAAAAAAAAAAAAAAGAAATGTATTTCTTTTCTTTAAATGAAAACACTTACTTTAAAATAACTAATTAGTTTTTGAATTAGAAATATAAAAAGATATATATTCAAAATTAAAATAATTTTTTTATCATTTGAGACCTAAAGCAAATGGTTCATGTTTACAAACTCTTTTTCTTCTATCTCTACTATTTAGAAATCTGGCATTGGTGATAAAGTTATTCGACGTAACTCACTGACAACTCTTCACCCATTGCCTAAACCTGAGACAGAATTTGTGCCGATTCTTGAGAGACAGAAGACTGTTCCGCATGGGTTCAATGTTAGTTTTTTTTTTGTTTTTTTTTTTAAGTTTTTTTTTATGATCATCAAAGTTTTGTCCCATGTAAAAATTACAAATCATTTTGATTTAGCTTTGTCACATGTCCACTTTAGGAAAAAGGTCTGGTGACCTATTTCGAGGATACCTGGGTGGCTGAAAGAGATCAACGAAGACATTCCATTGAGCGGGAGATCAAAATTCAAGAGTCTGAATTGTATAAAAGTAACAAGCCTCCACCCTTGTTCTATGGTCAGTTTGAAACATTGAACTTTCATTGTTCCATTGAATTCTTTATCTTGAGAGTTTATAGATTAATTTATGCAGCATTTAAACAAAATATGAGCACAACTAGTTTTTTATATAGTCTTTTACGTTAAAAAAAAAATCTACCATATTATGATAACACTAAATGATTTTCCTGTTTTTTTTTTCTCTCTAAACTCTTTCTCCATTCCCTCATTTTTATTTATACATTTTATGTTATATTTATTCCTGTTATATCTTGTATGTGAGAATCGGATATAAACATAACTTTGTTGCCAACACTGATAATTTCTGGACTATTTTCCAGAGCATGTGAAAGCCAGCAGAAGGCGTTCCCAGCCAGATTACTCCAAGCTGACTTCTGAGCCTAGCTATGTGCACAGAATGCTGGGTAATGTGATGTTCAATGGTAAACTGCTGCAGGCCAGCTGCAACTTTGGTTGTTTCATGACAATGAACGCTACCAGTGCAGCATCCTCTGAGATTCCCTACAGTTTTAGGGTAAGAGAAAGTTGCACAATTACTTAAGACTAAGACTGCTTTATTGATCCTTATAGAAATTTGTTGTGATTACAAGGACTCTTTTCTCATATACAGACAACACAACAGAAACATAAACATAATTAGAACAGACACAATATAAAGAGTTCATTGGAAATAAATGTGTTGTCTATTTTTATTACAATTTTAATTAGTCTACCATTGAAAAAGTCATCTACTCTACCCATTTAATTCATTGTGCTGGCCACATGACACCCTACTTGTTAATGGTTGGCCAAAGAAACAGAGGACCTTAACATCATCTGCCCTATAGACTGTCTGAAAGGGGAACTTTACTTTTTTAAAATTTAATTCTTAATAAATATTATTTTGTTTTTACAAGTTTCTGATAGTTCTTCAGAAATGATGATTATTACATCCTAGCACAAACCTCCTGGTGGGCAGCTTGGAATGACAGGAAGCAGGACAGTCCAAAGCACATACCATACAGGCAGCCAATTTTTATGAGATTGTGATTTAACTCTTGTTGCTTGTACCAGATACTGATGCGACCCTGTGCTATTATAGTCCCTGATGTGGAGTACATTGTTTCTGTACACTTGGAAAGTAATGGTTATGAAAAGCATTCCCTCTGGGCTAAAAAATTTGTTCTTCTATTCAAACAATTGGAATCTCAGGTATTTATTTTTATTTGCTGCTAATGTGATTTACTTATTTATCTATCTATTAATTTGTTCTTGTAGCTAATTATGACAATGTATTCACAACATGCTAGTATTGTGTACTGTTGTTGAGCCAATTGTTTTGTCCAGTTTATTGAAGTCAAAGTTTTTGGTTGATTGTTTTTAATAATTCTATGATTCACAAATCATTTGTTTTTCTTTTCATGTTTAAATAAAAGAAAGCTTAATGTCTGCATTTTAAAATATATATAGATTTTGTTTTTTTAATGGATATTGTAATGTCATTTTAAAATCAATAAATAAACATTTTTGCAGATTTGGAGACAAAAGAAACACTTAACTGGCTTGCATCAAATGAAACAAGTTTTAAAGTTGGCAGTTGGCTCAAAATTAAAATCACTGAGTACAGAGAAATTAGATGGTAAAAAGTTATTTTTTTTAATGTTTTTAAATTGTTTTTTGTTGTTGTTGTTTTTTACATGTGTAACACAAACAGGTTTCTCAGATTTAATTTTAAAATTCATTTTTCAGGTGAGGAAGGTAACAAAGAAGAGCTCAGCATTGTCTTTGCAGTCAAAGAGTTGATGTCTACAGCAGCTGAGAGTGAGTCAGAGAGAGCTATTTTCAACAACATACTGAGACAGATCTTCCCTCAGGCAACTGGGCAGCAGACAAGCAGCACAGGACAAGAACAGCAACTCATCACAGCTGTTGCAGAAATCTTCGATGAGGATGGCATGGAGCGCAATGAACTAATGCTAAGCAAAGTATGAATGAGATTTAATTATGGTATTCGTTAGTTTGAGAATGGCAGTATTAAAATCTTTTGTTGAAAACTAATGCTATGCAAAAGTAAGAATGAGATTTAAATATAGTATTGATTAGTCCGAGAAAAATTATAGACTTTAACAACAGTATTACAAATCTTTTATTGAAAACTAAACCTAAAGTAAGAGTGATATTTAAATATAGTATTTGTCTAAGAAAAATCTTTGACTTCATAAGCAGTATTAAAATCTTATGTTAAAAACTAATTGATAAAAAAATAGATGTTTTCCTTAACGAGTTTCAATAACTCATGGTTATGTTCACAGCAATCAACTATTAGCACTTCATCTGGTTTTCATTTGATCTGACTGGACTCAAATTCAGCATCTCTGACTGTACTGATTTATAATTCCTATAAAAAAAAAATTTATTACCGCCATGTTCATTTATATTTCTCTTATATCTAGCTTTTTTTTTCTATACCTTTAAGATTTTCAATTTCTAGAATTTTCTAATCTAAAGCTTCTAACGTTAAAAAAAAATAATTTTCCCATTTAGATAATGGAGCTGTACAAGTCACTTGATAGTACTTCTTCTGTCATCCTTGCTGGTCAACCTGGGAGTGGTAAAACTAAATTGTGCCACACATTAGCCAAGGCCATCAATCTTTTGAATTACAAAATGGTTTCCAATGATGCCACTAAAGAAGAAAACAGATCACAGAGTCAAGTGTCAAACCACCATTCTCAGAACATACAGGTACAAGGGAGTGGATTTACTTGTCACTTTCCCAGTTGTGTCCCTCTATGTTTTTTTAAAATGTTTTTTACAACTAATTATTCAATACTTTAATTTCAGTCAGCAATCATTAATAAAGATGGACGAGACTTGTCTAGATTTCCCAAAGTTGATATGGTTCATATTTTTCCAGGTTCAATGACTCCTGATCAGGTAGACAATTTTCATAGAGGTGTTGACTTTTGTTGGTAAAATTGGTTTTGTAAAAAGATTCATATTTGTATAAATATATAAATACCTTAAAACATTTTTTTTTTCCATTTTCTGTAGCTGTTAGGAAGTTTTGAAGATGGTGTTTGGCAGTGTGGGCTCCTAAGTAAAATATTGAAAGACTCCTACACAAAATGGTTGGCTACAATGAGCTTTGTTCAGACTTTCAAATCACAGGATAAAAAGCTGGCCAAATATACAGCAGCCATGCCATCAATTTTAAAAAGATGGATTGTGATAGATGGCAGCCTTCACCCACTCTGGACAGAGGGAATCAAGACACTACTGGATTCAGAGAGACATTTGTCACAAGGGAGTGGTGAAACAATTCAACTCAAGGGTGAGTCAAGTAAACAGCTCTTTCTCTTTTCTTATAATTTTTGAAAAATACAATTTAAGTCCTGATCTATCCAACTTTATTACTTTAACTAGCTTATTGATATATTTAAGCCTGGTTGTGCGGCTTGCGCGCTGGACTGTCATTAAGATTTATTGATGGTCCCAGGCTCAAACCCTGCTCGCTCCCATCCCCCATCATCCTTCAGGAAGGTTTGGACTAGTAAGTAAATTATCTTCAACTCTGAAGGAGCATCCGAAACATGTAAACCATTTTACAAGCAAACAAAACATGAAAACTAGATTGACCTAGCGACACACGGAGGACGTTATTATCTTCTTTTTTTGAAGTAATGTCTATAAGCTAAGATAAATAAAAAATCTTAATGTGCAACATTAACACCACAGTGTGTACATGGGTGTGACTGGCAACACCATTGCAGACTCATTGACTCACCAGTGAGGTCTAACACCCACCTATTGACAACCTGTGAGTTTCCATAAAGCTGTGGCAAAACTTCAAATGATTGAAATGAAAAAATGGTTTAAGTGCTGGGAAAAGTAATAAAAAGCTTGCAGTGTCTGGCAGCACTTGAGGTGGCCTGAATGTACATTCCCATGGTGGAGGCTGCCCAGGCCTGAACAAGCTATTATAGCACTGTGCAGGATGGGTTACTGTTTCACAAGTTTCAGGCCAAATGTTACTCATGTTGCCCCCGCTTTGGCAAGAAGATGAAACCTTGTCTCATAACTTTTTGACTGCCCCAGACTTGCTGAATTCTATCTCAACAGACCTCGAAAGCCACAAGTTCTTGACTTTTATGGTGACAGCATTAATGCTGGGTTTCTGTTTAGGGCATTGACAAGTGAGGATTTGAGCCCTCCCTTAAATGGAGTATGGTGATGATTGTGCATAATAAGTTGAGGATTGACTTTGTTGAGAAATCAGGATTTAAAAAAAATGAATCATTAAAATGGTGTAATGTAGTTATAATCTGCTTTCTTTGTTTACACAGATTTAACCAAAATTATCTTTGAGACTACTGATCTAAAAACTGCAGCGCCATCTAGTGTAGCTCACAGTGTAGTTATTTACCTTAGCCCTGGCACCACTAACTGGTCATCTCTTTATTTCAACTGGAAACAAACAGCTAACAATAGATGGCTCCTTTCAGCCGAAGGGTATGTTTTATAATAATTAGAATGCTCAATTTATGAAAAAAAAATCTTACCACAAACAAATTGTTTTTTACATTCATTAATTTTTACTATTATTTTCTTTTTGTTACAATATTGATTTTAAACGAATGAATGTTTACAAATATTTCAGGTTAAAGGTACTTGATGAGATCATTTCTGATCTATTTCCTGCCACCATAAAATTTTTGTCCACCCATTGCCAATCTGCATTGTTGACTGATGTAGGTCAGGTCTGCACAGCTGCCAATCAGGTCACTCCTGGAATCTCAGAAGTCTCTGCATTCCTAAATATCTTCTCGGCTTTGTTAGACAGAACTCTGAAAAGAGAAGAAAAAGACAGAAAACACTTAATAGATGATAGTAAGGAATTTCAGTTCAATGTCCATTTATTATAATCAAAACTTTTATTACCATTCACTTTTACAAATGACCAAATCTGAAAAATCATAAATCCATTTCTTGTTGAGAGGAATTTAATTCTTGCTCTTGGGGTTTCAATTCTTTCCTGATTCCATTTTGTTTACTCTTATTGAACATTTATTAAGCTACATAAAAACAATGTTGACAGTAACAAATCACTTATATATTGAACATCAGCATAAAACATGTTAATTAATTTTCTGTAATCTGGCCTGAAGTCCCTGACACTTTTCAACCATAAAGAAATATTTTCGAATCCCAAGGCTAAAATGATTAATCACAATGCATAAATCATAGGCATTTGTTTTTCATTTTTCATGTTTCAAGTGTCCCTTTGAAACTTAAGATTATAAATCCTAGCCCCAATCTCCCCGTGTGCACTAGGGAAAGGCAGGTGGGGTGGGTTACGGTTCAATTTCCCTTTAATGATAATCATTGAATAATTTTATAAGATCTCCAAGTATTTGCACATTTATTTCTCTTCTAAAAAAGGATCATCATTCAGTAGCACCAGCAATGAAGATGGTAAAACACCAACAAGACACAGTAGCAGCAGTCTAACAAACACATCCCAGATAGAGGCTGTCATACCAAACTACCAAGAGCATTTGAAGAATATTTTTGCTTTTGCCTATATTTGGGCATTTGGAGGTCACTTGCATGACCGGTAAGTGTGGTAAATATTTTTTTTAAATATCATGTTTAGAAAAATAATAATAAAGTAAATATTTTCTAATAGCATTGTGATTATTGGAACAAAAATTGAAACATCTTTTAAATTAGAGTTACTTAGCTCAATCAGTATTAATAAACAGAATTTTTTTTTTTCATTATGACACTCATGTAAATTTGGATGTAATTCCTGACTTCTTTGTGTGACTAAAGAGGCCAATCCTTGATAGATAGCTGCGGCCACAGGATTGGCATCTGTAATAACCAGGCGCCGTTGTACTTTCACCCTTCTTTCTGGCACCCTTCTTTTATTCTCACTCTCCATGTGGATCTATCCTGTGCCACTTTTTCCCAGCTGCTAGTGTCGACTTTGACGAGCTTCATGTTGCGTTTGCATACATCAGTATACCTTAAACGTTGATGACCAGCAGCTCTCCTTGCAAATAGTTGCAAAGGGAAAGGACTGTCGAGACGTAAAATGCCACGACTGTAAATGTAAATAACTATTAAAAATATTTTTATTTGACTGTTATAAAACCATTGTCACATTTTGTAATATCTGTTTTTTATTTTATCCATTAGCTATAAAGAAACCTTCAGTAACTTTGCTCATAATGCCTTGTACCGTACTCCCCATCCTATTCAGCTACCATCTGCTGGACATGTTTTTGATTATTATTTGGATGAGAAAACCTCAGAATTTGCAAACTGGAGTTGCAGGCAACAGCAAGATAGAATAAAAAATCTGGCAGGGTTTTATGTCATCCCTGAGGTGTGCTAGTTGAACATTAACTTTTTATAAGCCATTTTTTGTTTAAATATTTGTGTGTATACAGTTAATTTTGTAAGCTATTTTTTTTTATTAAATGATTTAGAATATTTTTTTTATAAAAAGGAGAAAAAAATCCAAATCTGAAATTAAAAAAATGAAGTAAAATTTATTGTGTTAATCTCTAAACTTCCTATTTTTAGGTTGATCGTTATTCTTACCTCACTGAATTTTTGATGTCTGCCAACATACCTATTTTATTAGCTGGAGCACCTGGAGTTGGCAAAACTTCTTTTGTACAAGTTAGTTACATTTTAGACTGAATTCATTAAAAATTTTATGAAATTTACAGTTAATATTTTCCATTTTTTTTAAACACATTCTTAATTAGTTTTTTTTTCTCTCCAGAGCATGATCCTGTCCAAGTTGCCTTCCACAGAGGTCATAATGTCCAATGGTCTAACTTCTTCAATTCTCCAAGACCTTATCTTGGCTCATGTTTCAGCTATTCAAAATAAAAACAACCCTAGACCTGGTGGTCCAAGTAGTTCTTTGCTGGACCAGTCAAAACATTTGTTTTTCATTGATGACCTAAATATGGCACCGATGATTGGTGGTAAAGAATTTCTTTTTCCTATTTTTTTTTCAAATTTTGATTTAAAATGTAGAAAAAAACTACTTTTTTATTACTTAGAAGCTGTATTTATAATAAAGTTGAAAAAATGCCTTTATGAGATTTCAGAATAAAGATTGAAATCTTAATTGGATTTATTTTTATCTTTGTCATGGGTACACCATCCACTAGGTATCAAAGAAAACATTGCATATTTCACTAGATACGAATTGGACAAATTTGAAAGTTTCACTTAATTTTTTTAAATTCTGAAGGACCAGAATGCAATGTCATAATTAAATTTTGGCAATGCCTTCAAAAGTTATGATTATTAGTTCCTGGTCAAAGTTCAGGGCTCATGCTCAGAACCATCACGGTGACATTAATAAAGCTTGTCTTCAAGTCCGAAGATTAATTAGGAATGCTAGGCTATATGCTAAAATAAGACAATTTTGATCTGATAATTACACTTAAGCATAAATCTGATATGTTGGGACATAGAATGTACCCATAATATTTTTTTTAACTTGTTCCGTTACTCATGTGGGTTTAA
The DNA here is from genome assembly GCF_947242115.1 of Biomphalaria glabrata. Lineage (NCBI taxonomy): Eukaryota > Metazoa > Mollusca > Gastropoda > Planorbidae > Biomphalaria > Biomphalaria glabrata. The sequence goes on from NC_074711.1 coordinate 84,513,122, forward strand.
ATTAGTTTTTTTTTCTCTGACTACACTTTTACTTTGATTTGAACATGATCAAATGTAAAAGTTAATGTATAAATCACTCAAAGCTTAGATTAATATCTTTGATTTATCTTGTCTTTAATCTTGTCTTTAATATTGTCATCATCATCAAACTCCATTTGAGTGAAGAAACTCAAAAAGCCATGGACAGAAAGCCTGCTGTTGTATGTAAAAATACAGGTCAAGAACTTGTAACTTCTCTGATCTGTCGAGATGGGAATCATCAAGTCTGTGCTAAAATAACTTGTTTTGGCCAGGGACGCTCGAATCATTTCTCTATTTCCATCAGTTGAATAGTTTACCACAGCATGATGGAAACAGGTTGCTCTGTAGGTGTTGTTAGTGCTCCCTGGTTTACCAAGGAGTCTGCTATGCCTACGTGACTTGGTATCCACTGCGTTGTTACCAGGGTACCAAAGGGTTGGTTTATACAATGATAAGGTAGATATGGGGGGGGGGGTACAGACTAGGGCTTTGTAAATCCTTAGTACAGGTTTCGAGTCAGTGACCACTACATTCTGTTGTGCTCTCACATGACCCTGACAGAGTAGAAAGTGAATGATTTTTAAGACATCATGGCCTTTGATTCAAAACTGTCTAAAAAGTGTAAGACATTTTTCCCATTTATAAAAACTGCATTTTTCTCTCAGGCCTATTTAGATACATTTTTATTTTTGTGTATTTTGTTGTTTTTTTTTCTTTTCTTTTAAAAAAATCTTACATCTTAAAATTGGTTTTGTAGATTACCAGCCCCCTCTTGAACTAATGAGATGTTTGTTGTCAACTGGAGGGATGCATGACAGAAACAGAAAAGAGTTTTTGAAGACCAAAGAAGCATCTTTCATTGCTGCAACTACTATACCCAGTTGCCCAGGTAACTAAAGCAGCTGCCAATACAGCCAGTTTTTAAAGTAAGAAAAAGAACATTGTTGGGTTATTTTTTTGGTCTGTTTGTCTGCCTTCAAGTAAAACAATCCTATTTGTTGTCAAAAGTTTTTCTCTTCTGTGTAAGCATTGTGAAAGTAAATTAAACATTTACCTATCTTGAAATAAAAATTACCTGTATAAAGCAGGGAACTATTGAACAACTGCAATCTCCACTGAATAAGACTTTTCTAATTCTTTGTGTTCAAATTTTGTTATTTCAGGTTCTGGTCTTGGCAAAGCATGTCATTTGATTTCAACACGTCTGACAAGGCAGTTTGTCAATCTGACTGTCTTTAGTCCTTCAGAAGACTCACTAGTGACTTTGTTTTCAAAGCCTTTGCAGACATGGTTGGAAGAGTTTCCTACCTTTGCAGTGGAACATACCTATGAATTTTCAAGGGTAAAAATATTTTTCTTATTTATTTATATATGAATGCCTGGGCATTAGCTGATGTATCCAAAGAAGTAGCATGTGCCAATACAATTTGGGGTCAGCAGTGTCACAGGATGTAGCACTGAGTGCTGCAAACTGCCGAAGGGTAGCGGACTCCATATTTTTCCTCAGGGTTCACCCCCAAAACCTTTCCCATAATTGGGTATAGCTGCAAAGCAGCAAAGTTCAGAGTTTTTCTTCTCCTAAGTGTGTAGCCAGCAATGGCTAACGAGCCCCTCCTGCCCAAAGCTTACTGGTTTAGGCACCAGTTTCATGCCTTTACCCCTTCTCCTGTTAGTGAAAACAGTTCCGCCAGACTCTAATATCTGAAGGCCAGGAGTTGGACTATCAGAGGCTGTTTGAGATGCATGCTATTAGGAAGCATTTTATAGGTAGTGTAGTGTTTATATCCATTACCACTTTTGACAATAACAACCTTGCAGAACCATATACTATGTTTACATAATCATCTAAACATACTTTACATACTATCATTCTCTTTCCTTTGTTAAAATTTACCCTAAGTATACTATTACTACTATTAATACTATGAAAATTAACCTTAAACATGTGCTTGAATTTCTTTCCCTCTAAAATCAGGCAATGTCCAGTGCACTCCTTGATCTGTACCAAACAGTCCGAGATAGGCTCCTGCCCAGCCCATCCAAACCTCATTATATTTTTTCTTTGCATGATTTAAGTAAAGTTGTTCAAGGAATTCTTCTTTTGTCACCTCGAATTCACCTCAAGAAAGGAAAAACTGTTAAAAAAAGTAATAAAACTTTTCATCTATTTCAAAGGTTTAAATTGACTTAACATTTTGAGTTAGGAAATTAGAAATAAATACAAGAATTTTAAAGTATATACTGATATAATTTTTTTTTAATTTTTATAAATGTATTTACAGATATACATAATGATATAAATATTTCTATTGATATACATATTTATAACCATTTGTTTAAAATGTTCAGTTAATAATGCCTGGTACATTTCATAATAGATACTGGTAAGAAGGTTGATGAGTTCACGTCTGCTCCTATGATGAAAGTTATAGCTCAGTTGTGGTGTCATGAAGTTTCTCGAAATTTCGGAGACAGACTAATAAATTTTGATGGTACAAAATAGTTTTTTTTTAATTTGACTACTGTAATTAATTTTGATAAAATTATTACAAATTTCCGAGGCATATAACTTAGTTTGTCTGGGAAAAATTATTTTTTTAATAAAAAGATTAAAATTGGTTTCCCTTGTATTTAAAATTGTAAATTTATCTTTCTCACTGTGACATAATTTCCTTTTTGCTTTGTTACAAAACACAAAGACTTTGCCTGGTTCAGTCAGACTGTAGAGACTTTGGTAGTCAGACATTTTTGTTCTCCAAACTTAAAGTACAATCAAGAAAACATCATTGAAGAAAAAGCAGAAGAATCGGCGAGTTTTTACTTTTCTATTTTATTTTTAGCAGACTTGAATTAAATAGAAAAGAACAAAAATCAAAACATTATTTTTTCTTAATTAATTAGTTAATTGGTATATTTCAGAGTTTCAATACAGATGACACTACAAGCCAACAAAATATGACTGGAAATACAAGAGAAGACAATTCACAAAATCATGACACTATGAGTGTAAACCAGGGGACAGCTTCTTCCAGCCAAAAAGTGAAAGAAGCTTTAGACGCAGCTTTCAAAAGGTTTTCATGTTTTTTCACTTTTAAATTGAATTAAAGTTGACCAAAAAGCATTGCAGTGGCACTTGCTAATAAAAATTATCAGGTTATCACAAAGATTTGGAATAAAAACAAAACAATTTATGCAGTTGAAAAGCTGATTTAATTTTATTGTCATTTTCTAGCCAATCTAGTACCAAAAATAAACCAAGAAGACAACTTAGTTACGCTTCTGACCCTCAGCCTACTGCCTGTCCATCCACACAAGTCAATTATAAAGAGAAAGGTATAATAATAATCTTTATTATCCGTATGGAAATTTGTCTTACAATTTGTGCATGACACCAAACAAAAAACACAATATTTAGTTTTGCTGCGACATTTCCCTCAAAATCTCTTATATAGATATTAGATAAAATGATAGGGAAAGAGTATCAATTAGCTTTAATTTCTATTCCGCCCAATAGATTTAGATTTAACATTACAAACAGAAGATGAAAACCTCAACCAGACTGATGAATCAGACTCAGACTCCAGTTGCGAGACATCTGCTTCAGATGACATAGGTCAGTGTATCATTTGCCTTATCTCTATATATTCTATAAAACTGAAAACCTTGATAAAAATAATTTTAGCTGTGCACTTGTTGTTTACAGTCATTCTTATATAAATGTTATTTTAAAAAACTTAAAAAAAAAATTAACTTTTTACAATAATTATGTTACAGAAATATCAAGAACTTTAGATGGTCGACGTCAGCAAACTGAAGAACAACACAATAGATCTCACAAAATGTCTACAAAGAATCAAGAAATTCCTGGTAAACATTCTACAGTTTGTATAATATATTGCAATTAATAAGATTTGTATATCTGTTGAATAAAACTCATTATGTATTTCTGTTTGATAAATTATAGAGGAGGAGAAAGGGTTGTATAAAAGACAAGACTCTAACAAGAAAGTTGTCTCTTTCAAAGCTGGACTTCTTGCAGATAAAAAACATGTTTTACATAGCGGACCTTTGCTCTCCATAAATGAGGTAATCTCTTTGTCTTTTCTCTTTCACATTCATAAGTCTTCAAGAAACTACAGCTAAAAAAAACAATTTTAAAATTAATTTATAACAACATAAATGTATTAGCTTAAATAGGTTACAATTGTGCCTTTTTTTTTTCTCTCTCATTGAAGATTAAAGGAACTCAGAGTGATGTGACAAATTTTATATTCAGCAAGTTTTATTTAAGCTGTCATGCAGAGCTTGTTGGCATTCAGGCTGAAAAAGGTGATTCAGACATTTATTTTGTTAAATTTGGAAATAACTATTCAGAAAAATGATTCTTTATTATTTTGTTTGTTTATATTCATATGAAACATTATATTATTTTTGTATTTTTTTAATGAGTTGTGTGTTTTCTAGGTTACACACAACAAAGTGAAGAAAAGATAACTGAGGCGCTGTACAGCTGTCTTGAAAAATACAACAAAGGGACATCACAAAGGCTTGACCTGGTATTTTTCTCAGAAGCAGTCCATCATGCAGCCAGACTAAGCAGAGTACTTGTAAGTCATATTTTGCTTAAAAATGTTTGCTTTTGACAACCTGAGTTGCATAGAAAACTTAAAATAGCCATTGCTTCAGAGTAATTTTTCTCACATAAATAATGGAAAGTTTGGAATTTGAGACAATTTAAAGTTAATCAGCACCTAAAAATACTGTGCACAGTTTTTGAATTGAAGCATTTTACAAAATTATGTCACATCTAGTATGTAGCTAAATATCTCAAATTTTGTCATTATCCAAACGTGGCCGAGAGGCTAAGTAAGCTTCAACGTGGCTTGGCTTTGCTACCAATGAAGGGGGCTCGAGGTTAGACACCTGACTTGAGCAGATTTGTGTTTACTGAGCACCTAAAGGCAGCACGGCAAACCTTCTCCCAGGCACCCCCTCCCCCCACTGGTCTACAAAAGACATTAGACCATAGCACTCTGAGCATGCTATAAGCATGAAAGTAGCGCTATATAAAAAGCTATAATTAATTATCTTAAATAAATTTAGCAAAATTAAATTAAATATAGTATTTATTGAAAATATGTAAATAAACTATACATTAATTTTTCAAATCTTTCTCAAATCTAGTATATAGCAAAATTAGATGTATTATGTTATCAAAATTATCTCAAATCTAGGTCTAGTATTTAGTATATTATCTAAGCTCTTTTTCTTCCATCAGAACTGAAACATTGAAGGGGTTAAAGTAACTAGTACTATTATGTTATGAACTGCATTATGTATTGCAGCTCAGACAGCTCTTATTACTACTTAGCTTATTATTATTTGCAGGCTCAACCTAAAGGACATGCACTGCTTCTTGGAATGAGTTATTGCACTGGCAGAGCCACTCTGACCCGGTTAGCAGCCTACGTGGCCCACTGCAAACTGTTTGAAGCCAAAACCCAGTCCCATTCTGGCCACAATTTGCAAGTCCTCAGAAGATACATCAAGTTAAGCTGCTTCCATGCTGGTGTATCTGGCAAGCAAACTGTGCTACTGGTACATGAAGACTTGGGAGAGGAAGGACTCTATGACATTGCCTCTATTATGGCTGAAGGTAAAGCCAAAAGAAACTGTAACAATTTTGAATAGTTTTTATTAGCGATGAAGCTTTTTGTTATAAAAAATGGATAGTGATTTTTTATTTGTTTTTTTTTTTTCTTTGCTGGCCATATCAAATGTTATATTTTGACACCTCTTTTGTGTATTTTTTTTCTTTTAATTCACTCTCTGAAGCTGATTTTAGTTAAAGTTAAAGAGACTAAAAAAAGATTTATTAAATTTAAACTGTTTTACCCAAACTTAATATTGAATGGCTGCCTAGTCATGTGATATGTACTCTGGGCTGTTCTCTCGATGGTCCAAATTTTAGTCCAATGTTTGAATCCTGCCAGCTCCCATCCACTGTCCTGTGGAAGGTTTGGGCTAGAATTTAATAATCTTCAATTCTGAAGGAACATCTGAAATATGTAAAAATAAATTTTTTAAAATACATATGTGCAAATAAAAATGGAATCATAATCGGCTCTGCTTAAGTAGGATATATTTAATGTGGAGTTTAATATACATTACCAGAACTGCACTGTATGTGTTTATGTGTGCAGGTACTGCTCCAGGCTTATACAGCGAAACAGAAATACAAGACATAGTGGGTCAGCTGTTGCCTGGTGGAGTGCAAACCAAGAAAGTAGAGAAGATTGAACAAGTTTTTAATAAATACATCAAACGAATCAAGCAAAATTTGCATGTCATTGTCTGCCTCAACAATAAAGGTATTTTTGTTTTATATGATTATTGGTGTGCTGGTATCTCATTGAAATGTTGAAAGTCTTTATATTATGCCAAAGTCATAAGTCAGGATAACAAATGGTGCATATTGAAATTAGTTATTGTCTTTAATTTGTATTTTTCTGTAACTCCTCTTGTGAATATCTTTACAACAGTCTATACGTTATTTGCTGACGCTGTGTTTGAACTGATACTATTTGTTGTTTGGTACATAAAAGTCATTAGTAGAAAATTTTGTTTGTGGCTCTTTGATTGTTAATATAATAGGTCTTTATGTTTAAATTGTAGATTTAATGTAAGCTCTTGTTTTACATTAGATTTTAAAGTCACCTTGTTTTTGGTAGTTTATATGTGACCTCTACATATTATTGTAAAGTGTCATCCTCAATTCAGACTGAGTACTACTTTGCTATACATTTTTGGGGAATAGTCTGGATATAGTGAATAAGTCTTTATATTCAATAACAGTTTGTTTTACCTTTAGTTTAATTAATACAATTAATACTTTGGCATCTTTTAGATAAGTTGTTTTTAATGTACTATTGATCTTTAAGACTCTTGTTTTGGCCACAGGTAACAACTTCTCTACTCAGGTGAATGCACTTCACAACAAGCTTCAGAAACATCCTGGGCTGTTAAAACACTGTGTCTGCATAGACATCTTCCTGCCTTGGAGTTTCAAGTCTCTGGCACAAGTGGCTAAAACGTGGCTTCAGGACAACAAATCTGGGGTGAGTTGAGAAACACAGATTGGATTTCTAATTGCTTATTCTCAGTGCATCTCATAAAGATGATATTTGTCACTACATTTAACTTGTACTAAAGTGTTTATAAATAAGTTTTATCCTTTCCATTAAACATAGCTTCTACAAATAAATGAATTCTGCAATCACTTTTAATTATTTGATTAAAATGTCTTCTAGTTGAGTTTTTTTTTACTTCTTTTGAAAAAATAAATTTTCTTTATGAATCCAAACAACTTATAAGGTTATAGGATAATGTACAAGTTTGGTAAAAGTTTCATTACATAAATTGATCATTGCCATATTTTATCTGTAAAACAGGTAGCTGTTCCATGGAACCCACAGCACTCCAACGAACAGCTGGAGGCCACTGCCAATGCTATGGCCTTCATTCACTTGTCTTCGAAGACAGCCATCGAAAGACAATTTTGTCACCAGAGGGAGCCTCTCAGGATTTTTACTCCTCTGACATTCTTGGAGTTTGTCCACTTGTTTAAAACAATTGCAGCTTTTCTTGTCAAAACAGAAAGAGTAAATTCTTTTTTTGTTAAATCTCATTTAGTGTTTTATCCATTTTTTAAATGCTACTAAAAGATTTGATGTGGTATCAGATCTTTATATGAGACAAACAATTTAAAAAAACAACTCTTGTTCTATTTTCACATTTGTTTTAGGCAAAAGGAAAAAAATATGAACAAGCTTTAAATAAAATTAACGAGGCATTTGGGAGCATAGCAGATTATAGGAATGAAGTGTCTGATTTAGTGCCACAGCAGGTGTCAGCAGCAAGACAAGTGACAGATTTGGTGGCTCAGGTGGAAAGTTCAAAGCAAAACTACATCAAAGTTAGTATCACTGTGCACCTTTCTGGGGTTGCTTTTTTTTTTTTTTCTCTTATATATTTTATGTCACTGCATTTCATATGTTTCTTATGGATTTTAAAATTCACCATTCAGTATTTATGAAATTTCAACAAATGTTTCTTCTACACTGCTGTAACAGCCTGGATGCTTGGCTGCTACACTTCAAATTGAATCTATAATCAATCTTATATTCTAAATTCCACTTGCCTTCAGTTAACAAGTTTGAAATTCTAAACAGAAAGTGACTTGGTCCACAACAATGAAGAATAAATTTCATTTTAAATTATTTACTGAATAAAATACCTCTCCTTGACAAGAACATAATCCAGAAGTATGAACAGTTGTACATATATTTAGTAAAATAGCCTTAATCTACTTTTACACAATAAAATATCATTCTCAAGATCTTGTTAGATTTTGAAACTTTTTACTAACTACAAGATCAAAGATGACTATCTAATCACAGATATCCCCTTCACTAATTATACCACAATGCATCCAGTTGTCTTTTTGGGACTCCATGAAATATGCCCCATAAATTAAAAACGAATTAATCATGTCACTCATATTTTTGTTAAATTAATTTGATTTAAGTCCTTTAATACCATTCAGAAACTCATATTGTGTGCCAAACTATAATGGTCCACTATGGTATGTGGCAATGACTATATTTACAATTGTCTCAGGCATTGGAGCAGTGTAAGATACAGGAAGAAACCATCTACCAGCTTCAGAATCCATTGGAGTCTCTTCGTCAGACTGCACAAACAGAGTTTGATAAGGTAAGTGAAGTATTCAAGTGTGAACTTTAAATGTTGTGCACTTATACCAAAAGGTTATGAAGAGGTTAAACCCAAACTCAACCCTCTACTGTCTGTGTAAGACCAATGTCATAGCTATGTCCAGCTAACAAACTACCTCCCTTAAAGGATTTTTTAAAAATTTCATTAATGTTTATATTTTATGTACTTTTATGTTTACCTATTTAATTTAAATCACATAAGAGGTACAAGACACCGATAGCAAAGACAAACAGACACAGAAAGGGACTTATACAGTAAATGCTTTACAAATCATTTTCTTCAGGTCAACCCTATCTATCAAGCAGCAGTGAAAGTTCTAGACAACTTAGACTTAAATTCTGTGGAAGAATTACGAAGTTATCCCTCTCCACCAGATGGGGTTAAGTTTGTCATGAAAGCTGTTTGCCTTCTGTTCAACAAACCTCAAACGTAAGTTATATAGGTCACAGTTCTTTTTAGCTCTTAGTTCTTAACCTGACCTAAAACACTGATCAATAATAGTGAGAAAAGAAAAAATGGAATTGTTTAGAATAATTAGTTCGAACTATTTAATTAAAAGTAAAATAATTTATGTTATGAGTGGCAGCCACTCTGTTAATAGAAAATAATAATTCAAAATTATACCTGTGCATATAATTTTTTTTTATTTCTATGGAAATTCTTACTCTTTTTGCTGGTTGAAATGTAAATAAGATTATCTGATATCAAAGCTATTACAATCCTTCTTTTCTTTGCTTTAATGAGAATTAGCAGGAAAGATTACTTGTGTCTTAATTGTAAGAAGGTTGAAAAGAAATCTGTTTTTATAAGTGAATCTCATAGGTGTTGTTTTTTTTTCCTACAACTATTTAATATTTTTTTTATTGCGTTAAAAAAAGTCCCAAATTTTGTTATTAACATTGCTTTATATTCATGCCTTTAAAGAAATATAAATGTAGTAAGTATACAAAAAAAAATGTTTTTGCTTGAATATAATGTCTTCACTAAAAAAAGATTAAACTATCTCTCTGTTAATTTTGTTTCATTACAAACCTTATAAAATTGTAATGACTATATTTGGTATGTTTACATTCAATGTCTCACTTGGATTGGTTGCAATGCATCACACTGAAATACATTTTGTAGCCTTAAAAATGTGAAGCAAATTTTATGTTTCAACAGAAGCGTGTGTGTTTATTTTCTTTCTAAAGTGAAAAAAAAAAAGATAAAGTTGCTACAAGTCAATTCAACAAGCACAGGAGGTGTTGCCTTTAACAATGGAAGTTATCTACAGGCGGCATTGTTAGGAACTTACATGCTCTGGGAACTTATGTGCTGCTTCTAGAATAGCTAAAAATAGCTCAAGATTTTCCCAAGCATAAAATAAAGAGATTTGAGAAACAAGTTTTACTTTCCCATCTCTTTCATATGAGAAACTTATGCAAGATAAAAATAGTTCTAATTGTAAAATGGTAGAGAAGATTGAGGGACTTAGTTGATAAAGTAATTTTACCTAAAAGAATTACTTGTGGACATATCAAATATATTTTATAATATTCTGTTACTGTTTTTCCTGTTTAGTTAATGGAAGAATTCAAGTTAAAATTCGCTGATTGTTCCTGTGCTTAATTGGACATGTATCACATAAAAGTCACTATATAGATCTGCAATCGTTTATGCAAAAGCTTTTCATTCAGCATGACAATAGTCTTTAGTAATATAAACTGCATGCTGTTTTTCTTTACGGATTATAGTTTTAAAGTAATTAATGATTTATACAGAAACTTTTAAGCTCTAAAATTTAAGATGAGAAAATGAAAAGCCTAAATACTTGATTGAGGGGTGAGGGGAGAAGGAGGTGTTAGAGGCAGGTGTACATTACAAAAAAAAAAAGAAGGTAAAGGGCCATTGCCATAAAATATTCTGTTTCTGAAAATAAAAATCTCTTAAAGGGCCAATAAAGGACTCATATTTTCAATTCAGGATCTTAGAAAATCCTTTAACAGGCCTAGGTCTTAGAAAATCCTTGAATAGGCCTAGCTCTAATGGATACTTAATATGTGCTAGAAAATGTGCTGGCAATATAACACCTTTTATAAGTCAATAGCCTCAGAAAGAAGTTGATTGTTTTATCATCTTCTACATGGATTCTAGGTCTCAAAGGGAACCTTGTTAACATATTAGTTGTCAGAAAAAAACATTTTTAATGGAAGTCAGTAATGTAAATTATGCTGTTTAAGTTAATAAAAATCATGTATTTATAGATAAATTATTTTATAACTCATATTTTTTCTTTGTAAAAGGTATTTCTTGCAATATATTTTATAATTTCATATATTGCTATTGTACAAATGTTTTTTCTAATCATTTATTGTTTTTTTAGTGCACAATTGTAAAACAAATTTCCTCTTGGATAAAAAAGATTTTTATTATTATTATTATTTTCTGTTCAAGCTGGGAAGGTGCTAAGGCATTAATGGTGAATCCAGATTTCTTTCAAGAGCTTATTTTCTACAAGAAGGATGACATCCCTGAACCCATATTTCAAGAGATGAAAAAGTTTGTCAATGACCCATCTTTTGTGCCTGAGTCTATCGCTCAGGCCAGTTCTGCAGCCTCATCTATTTGTGCCTGGATACATGCTGTCTATGCTTACAGTACCATTCAGAGAAAGATGAAGCCTCGCATGAAGGATTTGATGGAAGCAGAAAATAAGTTCACGCAGGTAAATAAATAGTCTATAATTTTTAATATTTAGATATGGTGATTATGATGATAATTAAAATCTCTTGGTTTAAAGTTAGTGTTTTTTTAGTCTTTTCTTTTAAAGTTGTTTTCAGACAACAGATGTCAATTATTATAAAGATTAACTAGCGTGAAAAAAAAAGGTCAAATGGTTGTGTTTTCTAAGTAAAGAAAAGTTTCCCTTTCAGACCTTGCAATCTATAAGGCAGATGATTTTAAAGGTCATCTGTTTCTGTGGCCAACGGTTAATGAGCAGGGTGTAATGTGGCCAGCACAATGACCAACCGCCTTTACTTTTCCACAACTAATGTCAGGTACCCATTAGAGCTGGGTGGACTCCTAAAAATCTTGAAGCTCAAAAAATCCCTGTCTTCACCAAGTTTTGAACCAGGGGCCTGGTTCATAAGCCAAACACTTTACTGCTCAGCCACATGTCTCCTGTGTTTTCCAAGGGTTGATTTAAATTTCTTTATTGAGAAAATATTTATTCTTGCTGCTAATTTAGAATTCATAGTGTTCTAGTTGTGTTTCTATCCAGTATACAGTTCTTCTCTTACTTGGGATCATAGTGTTCCCAGCCACATTCTAGTTGTGTTTCTATCCAGTATACGGTGCTTCTTTTACTTGCGAGGCAAAAGTCTTTTGTAAATTCAGTAAAACTTAGTCTTCTACAAAAGACTTTTTAGTTTTTTGTATCATTATTCAGGCTCAAGCTCAGCTAGGACAGTTTCGAGTCGAGGCTCAGCAGATAAAGACCAACCTTGAGCAGTACATTGACCAGCACAAGGAAGCCATCAAAGTTGCCAAGGCTATTGAAAAACAAATACAGGTATTTACTCAAAAACTTGTATAATCTTTTTGTCTTTGAATACCATATAGTATGGAATGTAAGCCATTTCCTAATCTAAACTACAAACTATCATTTGAATGGTGAAACAATGGTCACATAACGCAACTTCAAGAAGAAAATAGAGTAGGAATAGGGCATAATAAAACAAGCCAATATGCCTACCTAACCAATAGCCACAAGAGAAACATGTTATCTTCTTAGATTAGGAATAATAATAATAATAATGCTTGTCTTCAAGTCCTTTAAGGTTTAAAGACAAATATGTGTAAGATTGAAGAGTCTAACACCCCAAATTTCTAAACAGCAAGAAGATATTGCTGTCCCAAATGAAAAATAACAAACAAGTGGTCGTGGAAACAAAAGAAAGTTATCTTAATCACTGTATTAAGCATTAATGAAGCAGTGTTAGATATGAACAGAAATATTTAATTTCAAAGTTATAAGCTTCAGGTTTCATGCTGCGATTGTGAAAGTAAGCTGTATCTGAATATTAGGCTCTTTTGAGAAAATATGTAAATAATCTATAGCTACACTTATCATACAATCTTAGAGAACCTGCAAAGCATTTTCTATTTTAGTTATTGTTATGACATGGGAGTGAACTAAAGAAAATAACTCATAGATTCTCACACAATCCAACTATAATCCCAGTAAAAAGAAATAATTCCACAGTACTCCAATTTAAATTTACTTTCCGATTCACTAACACAAATTAAAGAAAACAATCCTCAGTCAAGAAATACAAAATCAAAACTTAACACATTCGCATACTAGCTTAGGTCATTTAAACATGACAGCATAAAAAAAATCACGCTACTTCACATGTGGAAAAAATGGTTAGTCATGGGGAAACAGGTCTACAAAATATTGACTTTTATATTACAGAGATATGTCATACAAATCTTTTCTCATATGAGTCTGTTAACGTAAAGGATAAATATTTAAAACCTTTTAAAGCTAAATTAAAACATCATCTCAAAACTTACTTTGATATTGCAGGCTGTTGAAAAGAAAATTGCCCGTGCTAGCAACTTGATGGACAACATGTCCATGCAGCACTTTTTGTGGCGCTCAGAGCTCAAGAAGACACGAAAGCAGATTACTTGTGCCCCTGGAGATGCCCTCCTGACCGCTGCTTGTGTGGCCTACCATGGGCCACTAGATGATAAGTCTCGCCTGGATCTTATGCAGAACTGGCTGGAACTGATCAAACAGAACACACTGGATGCTCAAACGTACGAAGAATGTGAGCCTTACTCTATCACTGCTAAACTGGAGTTTTTGAAGGATTCAATCTCACAACATGAAGGCCATGTGGATAGTGATGATCAGAGTGAAGCAGGAGGTGATGCAAATGACAACAATTTCAGCTTGATCAAGCAAACATGCCCTCAGGTATACCATTTTTTTTACAAATGTCATTGAAAAATTATTTGATTCGAAATTTTAAAAATACATGTTAATACTAATAAATATGAAAATTTAAGAACACCTGACTTTTTGCTTTGAGGCAAGTCTTCACAAAATTCAGGACTTGTCTTTCAATCTAGATGTATTTAAAATATGCTGATCACAACTGGGTCTGTGTTGTCACATAAAATACTTCACTGATCCTTAATCTTTTAACTCAAAGACCATGCCACATTCCAATTCTAGCTTTCAAAATACATTCATTCTGTCAATTCAATGTTAGTTAGGTAATGCCCAGTATCATAATTAACTGTATTTGCCCCGTGGCGTAGCAGGGGAGGGGGGAGAATTTGAAAATCCCCCCTGGCCTCCACTTGAGGGGTGCTCCCAAATGAGTGTTCAAAATTGATGGCAAATTCCTAGCTACGCCACTGTATTTTGCCTTAATGTACCTATACAAACTATTGAAACATGTTGCCTTTATAGCTGCTCATTAAGTTCAGCTAATGTACTATTATTTATTCTCTTTTTTTTTCTTGTTAAGGTGAAGACATTTAAATATATATCAGCTGTGTATGACAGCAGTAAGTATTACAGATCTGAGCTGAAGAGACAAGGCACTATGGAAAGTGTGGGGCCAGAGCAAGAATTTATTGAGGATGATGATGACGATGATGAGAACGTTATCCTGCCCACCCGCCCGAATTTAACTCTACAAGACATTTTATCAGACTTTGATGAGCTCAGTGAATGGCGCATGTTAAACCTGCCGACAGATTTGCATTCTGTAAGTTGATGCTTATATTTGTATACTTAGTGAATAATATGGGTCACAGAAACAGGTGACCTTTACATCATCTGCCCCATAGATCACAAGGTCTGAAAGGGAAACTTCACTTTTTTCATAGTATTGCGTTGAACCCAAATGTTCTGACAATTGTTAAAGATAATTTTAGAATTTACACCATAGTAATTACAAGTCTGATAAATATTTGGGGGGAGGGTGGTCAAAAAAAAAAGAGTAACTTTCTTTTAAAGTCTAAGCTTTTATTTATTTTGTTTCTAGTGCAGTGACTTTGTAAAAGATTTAGTCAAAATAAAGCAAAGTCTAATCTTTTACATTACATTAAAAAAATAATATTTTACAAAGCCCTTGAAGTTTCTATGGTTTTTGAAGTATATATAATCATGTTTCTTTGTTGAATTATTATGTAAATTGAGCAGTGACTAGAACAACATCCTCAACCTTTTATCTTAAGACTCATCAGCGAAGCCCTTTACAACTTGGCCAGTCATATACTATTTCAATTGTGATACTGAGACATATTCTTGAAGAAAAAAATGTGGTACCGTTAGTTCAACGGCAGAATAAATATAAATAAAAACCTAAAGGAACCCTTTCAGACCTTGCAGTCTATAGATGAGATGCTGTAAATACTCATGCGGTTAGCAAGGGTGTTATGTGGTCAGCACAACAACCAACCGCCTTTACTTTTCACTACTATTGTCAGGTACTTATAAGACTTGGGTGGACTCTTAGGGCCAACCTGAAACCTCTTGGTTTGGAAGCCAAGCGCTTTATCATTTAGCCTCCAAGCCAGCAAATATATATATATATACATATATAGTAGCATAGCAAAGGTTCATGTTGTTAATTTAAGAATTTTTATAAGATTAAGACTATATTATAAGTTAGCATTCCTCAATGATAACAGGTCCAGAATGCTCTCATGATGCGCGTCTGCTGCCATAATCGCAAACATTGCTGGCCACTTCTCATTGATCCCGACAACCAGGCAGAAATGTGGGTGAAGGCTCTTCATAAAAGTCACAACATCTTCACTCAGAAAGATGTCACAGATTTTGTCGTAGATGATGGTAAGTAGAGAGATTTAGTGTAAATGAAATTATCATTACACTGTTAGCTATACAATATAATATAATAAAAAGACTAGAAGAAACAGTAAAAAAAATTTTTTTAAAAGCACTAAACTATATTTCTGGTGAATATTTGCAGATAACAAAAAAATTCTTATCATTACTTAAGCTTAGTCAGACTTTTGGAAAGATAATTAAAAAGTTAGATGCAATAAGAATGAAATCAAAACTTTCAAACTTGAAAACATAACTTTATAAAACTCTCAGACACAGGAAGAAATTAGATTTTCTATTTCATACACTTGGACAAACACATAAAAGTGCCTTAGTGCTGTTTGAGCATAGATTGAGATGTCTAGCTTAGATAAGAAAACAGTGAATAAGCATATATTATATAGTTATATTCATATTTTGTATAGAAAGTTTTTAAGATGTATTCAACAATTATAGTCTTTACATTAATATAGTTTATTCTCAACAGACATACCATATGATGAATCCTTTTTCAAAAGTGAGGAGGCAGAAGACACATCTCGACCTCCACCTAGCAGAGAAACAATGTTGACCTATAACCTCACGGAATCCTCACAATATTCTTACTCAAGACCTAATACAAGGTCTGTTACATTTTTTTTTGTGTAAATTTTCTTTGGCATAGCACATTTAGCCTGTTATAAGAATGGGTCCAATCTCTGGAAGGTATTCTGACATCATTTAGTCTCAGCTCAAGCCGTGATTCAAATAAATGTTAGCACTCTTGATAGGAAGCCCAACTGTTTATGGCACTTAGCCACTTAAGGTTGATTATGTTACTCTGTTTTTAAATCATTACAAAATATTAAAAGTGTGACTCAAAGGCATGTGTTAAATTATGATATAAATCATTTCAGGGACAGGTTTAAATAATGAGATTTTACTAATCAAAATACTGAAAAAAAAAAGAAAAAATTAATATAATCAGTAAAGAACAATGCTTTTAACACTTGCTCTAATGCTCTTTGTTCAAACCTCCCTCCTCATTAAACTTTAAACTATTTCATCTTTTTAAAGCTTTATGTTGTTGTATTGAATATAAAGTTGTACATGAACTACCTTCAAAGTATGGTTTTAATCTAATGAGAAAGTTACATTTTGAGCATTATATTAAAACTTGATCATAAAGTTAACTTTATATATTTAGATCCATTTAGATTTCAAATATTAAAGTGAGATGAATATAAGAAAATGAAATATATATATACATGAGTTTATATATAGTGTTCATTGATATTGATGTCTGACACATAATTTGTTAGGATTAGTCTTTTACTAACATTGAAGTGAAAAAATAATTGTGTAAATAGTAGTGGGTACAATAAGCCCTATAGTCTAAACACATTGGTGAAATTATAATTTTTGTCAAAACTAGTTCTGTGTTCATTTTATTTTAGTATAATTTGCTTCATTGTGATAATATTACGTGTACATGTTATGCAGACTAGGAAAATAATTTTTTGTAGAAATTGTGATGTGATAATAGTTTGATGTTTAAAATAGGTCGACTTAAAATATCATCTTCATTAGAGTAAAACTGATTCTATATTTGTTTCAAATTGCCAATCTTTTAGGGGCAGACAGTCTCAGCACACTGCTGACACCGAAGAGCTTCTACCAGTGACCTCTGTCACCAATAGCTGGGATAACTACAGCTTACATCCAGACACTGAGATAGACCTGCCGTCCTCAAACCTTTGGGTGCTGGAAGCAGATGATCCCAACATCAACTCCAGATTGATCAATGCCATAGTTCATGGTTCGTCTCTTTGGTTTTCATATTATGAAGCATTAAAAATATTCAGACCCATGTAAACTACATTTCTAACATATATTATTTGACTAAGTATGATCTGTTTTTGTTTTCTTATAAATATGGGCAAATGGCATTAGTAAAGCACCCCTTTCAGACCTTGTGATCTATGGGTCATCTGTTTCTTTGACCAAGAGTTAACAAGCAGGATGTCTTGTGGCCAACACAACGACCGACCGCCTTTACTTTTCCAAACTAAAGCCAGGTACCCTTTAGAGCTGGGTGGACCCATATCCTGACTTTCAAAATCCCATAGATTCAAACCCAGGACCCCAGGTTTGGAAGCCAAGTGCTTAACCACTCAGCCACCATGCCCCCACAACAATATATCTGGATTTATAAATCTAAAATTTCAATTTAACAGGGACTGCTAAATTGTCGTGAAGTTTTATTTATTTGTTTGTTTCAATTATAAATTGAGTTCTGCTCATTAATACATTTCAGGTGTGACAGTACTGATAACACACCTGGAGCGAAGGCCTTTGGATCCTTTATTCCGAGGACTCTTACTCAAACAGTTCTATGTTGATAAAGATGGCAACAAAGTGGTTAGAGTTGGAGATATGGTCTTTAATTACCATCAAAACTTTTGCCTTTACCTGAGCACTAGTGTCCCTTTATTTGTCAAAGGTAAATTAATTCTTCAAATAAATGTTATTTTAACTAGCCTGTTATTTTCATACATGAATAGCAAATAATAACAACTAATTCAAATACAACATATCATTGGGTTAGGGAGTTCAATCAAAACATATAATTAGGTTAGAGAGTTTAAAATAAAATATATAATTGGGTTAGAGAGTTTAAAATAAAACATTGGGTTAGAGAATTTAAAATAAAACATATCATTGGGTTAGGGAGTTCAATCAAAACATATAATTAGGTTAGAGAGTTTAAAATAAAATATATAATTGGGTTAGAGAGTTTAAAATAAAACATTGGGTTAGAGAATTTAAAATAAAACATATCATTGGGTTAGAGAGTTTAAAATACAATATATAATTTGGTTAGAGAGTTAAAATAAACATTGGGTTAGAGAATTTAAAATAAAACATATCATTGGGTTAGAGAGTTTAAAATACAATATATAATTTGGTTAGAGAGTTTAAAATAAACATTGGGTTAGAGAATTTAAAATAAAACATATCATTGGGTTAGAGAGTTTAAAATACAATATATAATTTGGTTAGAGAGTTTAAAATAAAACATTGGGTTAGAGAATTTAAAATAAAACATATCATTGGGTTAGAGAGTTTAAAATACAATATATAATTTGGTTAGAGAGTTAAAATAAACATTGGGTTAGAGAATTTAAAATAAAACATATCATTGGGTTAGAGAGTTTAAAATACAATATATAATTTGGTTAGAGAGTTAAAATAAAACATTGGGTTAGAGAATTTAAAATAAAACATATCATTGGGTTAGAGAGTTTAAAATACAATATATAATTTGGTTAGAGAGTTTAAAATAAAACATTGGGTTAGAGAATTTAAAATAAAACATATCATTGGGTTAGAGAGTTTAAAATACAATATATAATTTGGTTAGAGAGTTTAAAATAAAACATTGGGTTAGAGAATTTAAAATAAAACATATCATTGGGTTAGAGAGTTTAAAATACAATATATAATTTGGTTAGAGAGTTAAAATAAAACATTGGGTTAGAGAATTTAAAATAAAACATATCATTGGGTTAGAGAGTTTAAAATACAATATATAATTTGGTTAGAGAGTTAAAATAAACATTGGGTTAGAGAATTTAAAATAAAACATATCATTGGGTTAGAGAGTTTAAAATACAATATATAATTTGGTTAGAGAGTTTAAAATAAACATTGGGTTAGAGAATTTAAAATAAAACATATCATTGGGTTAGAGAGTTTAAAATACAATATATAATTTGGTTAGAGAGTTTAAAATAAAACATTGGGTTAGAGAATTTAAAATAAAACATATCATTGGGTTAGAGAGTTTAAAATACAATATATAATTTGGTTAGAGAGTTAAAATAAACATTGGGTTAGAGAATTTAAAATAAAACATATCATTGGGTTAGAGAGTTTAAAATACAATATATAATTTGGTTAGAGAGTTAAAATAAAACATTGGGTTAGAGAATTTAAAATAAAACATATCATTGGGTTAGAGAGTTTAAAATACAATATATAATTTGGTTAGAGAGTTTAAAATAAAACATTGGGTTAGAGAATTTAAAATAAAACATATCATTGGGTTAGAGAGTTTAAAATACAATATATAATTTGGTTAGAGAGTTTAAAATAAAACATTGGGTTAGAGAATTTAAAATAAAACATATCATTGGGTTAGAGAGTTTAAAATACAATATATAATTTGGTTAGAGAGTTAAAATAAAACATTGGGTTAGAGAATTTAAAATACAATATATAATTTGGTTAGAGAGTTAAAATAAACATTGGGTTAGAGAATTTAAAATAAAACATATCATTGGGTTAGAGAGTTTAAAATACAATATATAATTTGGTTAGAGAGTTAAAATAAACATCATAGGACTAGATCTCAGACTAAAAGTTATTATTAAATGTACTTCACTTTACATTTCAGGTGATGGACTTTACAGTTTCCCATTAAACAGAGTCTGTGTCATCAACATGGCTGTCAGTGATGAAGCTATTATCAATCGGCTGATGTTTGAAACAATGCAAGTGGAAAAGAAAGAGTTTGAAGGGCAAAGAAGGTCAAATGAAAATGACATTATTCTCCATCGACAACGTTTAGCCAGAGAACATGTAATTCTGCTTCTGCATTTTCACATTTTTGTTTTACAAATGCGGTTGAATCTGGTTAATCAAACCACATTGTACTTGTTATAGCAGACCTGCCTACCAAAAAAAGTCCAAATGCGTAACGCTGATGGTCAAAATGCGTATTTTGGCACCAGAATGCGTAACACTTACGCGAACCACTATTTTGTCATATATATATGATTAGATCTACAATCTAAATCAATACGACAATAGAGATGATATCTAGACTAGATGGTAGTAGATGTTATCGATCTAGATCTAGTCAATCTAAATCATACTGCAACTAAATTGGATCTAGATTGTAGAGTAATGTAGAGACTCATGACATAACGTAATCATCAGTCGTAATGTCTAGCTAGATCTATTCCTGTATAACAAGTTATCTAGGTTCTAGATCTAGAATCCAGATCTAGATCTAGACTAGATATCTACAATGTCACTCAATGTGTTTTGAATCGATAGCACTTCGATATTTTTTTTTATACAAATGAATATGGGAATCAGGGATTCAACATAATTAATTTCTACTAATGAACTTACAAAAAAAAAAGTCACGTTGGTGTATCAGCTAACTGACGGTACCAACCCGCCACTCCCTCACTCTCGCGTTCTTCATTTCTAGACTAAATCTAATTGCTTTTAAGAACCAATCAACGTATAGATCTGGACACAATGTGTTCCCCCACCTTTTCTGTTCCCCCCCCTCAACAGGACGGCTTAGCGTGACCTCTGTGACCGATGGTAAGCTAGGCAAGAGAGGGGGGGGAAGGATATGAAATGCGTAACGTGACGGGTTAAATGCGTATTTGCGTACTGACGGTCATTTTTGGGAGATTTTGCGTAACGAATACGCATTTTGCGTAATGGTAGGCAGGTCTGTTATAGCCTTTAAATAGCGCTACTTTCATGCTTATAGCAAGCTCAGAGCGCTATGGTCCAATCTCGTGTTTGGGGATATCTGGGAGAAGGTTTTCCATGCTCAAGTCTAGTGTCGAACCTCGAGCCCCCTTTATAGATAGCCAAGTTCAGGTGTACTTAGCCTTTCGCCCAAACTTCTCACTTAATCATTTTGATCCTAATAACTGCCTAACTAATAGGATTCAACTGTATAATAGGATTTGTTTTAGTACTTTAGGATTTTGTCAGAATAAAAGGCTATTCAACTATAATTATACTTTATATTTTTTGTTATAGTTAAATAAAATATTTGTCCAGATATTGTCCTTAAACATTGTTTACAACTAATTGAACTAACTTGTTTGCAAATTATAATTTGAATTGTGTGTATCATATTTAAAGAATTCTGTTTTCCGATTACTCACTTTTATTGGAATTTAATTCTGAACAGGAAATCATCAGAGAGAAGACCTTGAACTTAACAGGCCCTTTGTTGGATGATAAGACAATGTTAGACTCGCTGTTGGCATGCCAGACGAATGTAGAGCACAACCGCCAGATCCTGCAGGAAACACGTTTCATGGGAGATCATCTTGAGGAGAAGTTTGCCCACTACACTCCTTTTGTCAAACACTCGGCTATGTTGTACAATGTCATGGGCAAGATGTCTGTCCTGTACCCCTGCTACTATTTGCCATTTTACAAATTTGTGGAAATTTTTGCTGATGTGATCAGAAGTAGAGACAGAGGCAAAGGCAGTGTGGGTAAGAATTTTTGCTGTCATTAATTTTGTCAACCATAGATAATCTTAGATGTAAGTTTTATAGGGAATTTTTTAAATTATGCCATCTTCAATACTTTTGCTTTTCATGTTTTACCTGCTTTCAAAGTGAAAGTCTGCTACCAGCGTTGTTACGAGCAGATGAGACTCTTAATCATACACCAAATAGACTCGTATATATAGTATATTATGAGGACTTTAATCTTGATTCAACAAATAATACTATGTTAATAATAACCTTGTTTACATTACTCCATTTCTAATCCTCCTCTATCTTCTCCTTTCAACACGCATTCGCACAATTCCACATTCACACTATGCTGCATACATAACAAGCCTCTATTTTAAACATTTGATCCATAGAGCATGTGTTTGATACATGTTTAGACAGCATTAAACTGAAAGCCAAGATGTTAATTAAAAAAATTCAAGCCTTTGAGAATTAATGCAGTACAAAATGGCTGGGTGTCATCTGTCCAACATTTTTTATTCAAACATTTAACAAACACTAATCTGCTTTCCACATTTTTTTTTGTTACTTGCCTGGCCATGTGGTATACACATACATTATCCTAAAGGAGGTTATAGTCATCATTTCTGAAGGAACATCCAAAAATCCAGCTTATTTATCTGCTCAATTTCAGGCTACTAAACCTCTACAAGATTGGAACATTAACTCTTTCTCTCCATAATTATTTACCACATTCTGGTGGAATCAATGATTGTAGCGTCAGTTAGGAGAGAAAGAGTTAAGCTGGTGTAGACCTTTTTTTCGTTTTATGGGTTTCAATTAGTTTGTAAAATCTAAACCATAAGTATAATACTCAAAACCTAATCTACCAAGTTTTATTTTTTTTTTTACTACTAAGCTGCTGTCAGTATCTACAGCTCTCTAAATCATTGACCTTTAATGCATATGTGTTATTTACTTTAAAATTGAAAAAATTGATTCTGTGAAACAAATATTACTGACTCCATTTTCAGGGGCACCACAAATGAGAGCCCAAGAATTGTCAGATGCAGTGACGCATGGAGTATTTAACTATGCAAGACTGATGATGTTTCAACAACATTACATCTTGCTGGCTTTGATTGTGTGCTTGGAACGAATGCTCAGGCAACACAAGACTAATAATAAAGAGCTTAGTTTGTTTGTTAATGGTTGCCAGAAGTTGGGTCTAAATGATGCCAGTTTGGCTGAGCAGAAACCAAACTGGATGGAAACAAATGTAATAATCTTAACAATCTGTTTCAAATAAATCTTTAACAAATCTCATATTTAGCTAGATAATAATACTAATTATTAAAATAATACTACATTATTGAAATATATATGAAAACTCTAGTAATGAAAGTATACAGAATATTACAAAATGAGATAACATAATTTTTAAGTTTGTAGAATATCTAAACATGTTTAGACAGCTTAAACTGAAAGCCAAGATGTTTATTGTTATGGCATGATTAGGAAGTAATTATTTGTTTCGAAAATAGTGGAAGTTTTTACTTCCTGACAATGACGTGACTACTAAAACAAGGATGGGGTTTTAGAGTCAGAATGAAATAGATGTCGACGTAAACAGATTACTCCAGGACATTGTAGAAATAAGTCACATTTTATGAATGTAGCTGATATTCGATGGTTCCCTTCATTGTTATTAAACTCGTTCGATATTTATTATCAGGGTCAACTAACTTCTATTGATTGTTCGGCCTTTTGCCAGTGTTAGTGGATTCTACATTTCGTTGAGTGTTACCTCCATTTGGTTTGTTTGCATTCGACACAGCAGGAGCGCTTAACATTATTCAAAGAATTCAATCCTTAGAGAATGAATGCAGTACAAAATTGCTGGATGCAGTCTGTGATGGCTTAGAAACACAGTTATGCATGATTAACTCTTTGATTTATAAATAAATATTCTCATTTGACTATTGTAACACTATTAAAAAATCATTAAACCTAGAAACACTCCAGGACAGTGGTAAAGACAGTAAAGTAGTAATTATGCATAATTATAAAACTAAAAAATAATTTGCATATAAAAAAACACAACTGAATCAAATACTCAGACACAAAGATAAAGAAACATTTCTTACTCCACATGTTAGGACTAATAGGTACAAGTGCTCCTTCTTCCTTATCCATCCATTTGAACATGAAATGGGCTGCCTCAATCAACCATGACAACAATAACTTAGTAGATTTGTATTATTTGTGTAGCACAATTGAATTAATAAATAGTAAAAAAATTTTAAAATATTTTTTGTCATTTTTCTTAGTCTTGGATAGATTGTAGTATTCTTGAATCATTGCATCAGCCATTTCATGGTCTCTGTCAATCATTGGTCAACAACGCCCAGCAGTGGAAGGAATATTTTCAAGTAAGTTGGAAACATCAATGGACTAAATGTTTAACTATTTACATACACTTCAGTATCTTTTGTATTTTACTATTTACATCAACATACACTTCTGTACCTTTTGTATTTCAGCATCAGATTAGTCTTGTCAATTCTGTGCCAGGCAATACTCTTCAAGAGCTTTCACTCTTCCAGAAATGTTTGCTGTGGAAATTCATTTGCCACAAAAAGGTATTTTCAAAACCTTCTAGAAGAACTTTTCATCTAGTTTTAAAAAAAAAAAATGCAGTCCAGAAATGACTAGCTGTATTGCACCTCTTTTAGACCTTGTGATCTCTGGGGCAAGATGATGTAAAGCTTATCTTTGTATGGCTGACAGTTGATGAGAGTATTTTGTTGCCAGCACAATGACCAACTGCCTTTAATTACCCAATCTACATTAGGTACCCATTGTAGATGGGCGCACTCAGAGGAGCTCTAAAAATCCTGAAGTACAAAATCCTAGTCTTCTCCGGATTTAAACTCAAGATCCCTCAGGAAACCAAACAATTTATGACCTGGCCAAAACAAAATGAATAGAATGATATATAATGGTTTATTTAAGAACAATCAATGTTCTTTTTAGTGCATTTCTAGGTTGATATTATTGTTTAATGTAATGGTTTATTTAAGAACAATCAATGTTCTTTTTAGTGCATTTCTAAGTAAAAATATTCAATAAACTTTGTTGTATACTTCAGTTTTCAGAGCTGGTTAATGCCATCATTCTGTATGAGCTGGGAAACACGATAGATTCTCCAGATAATTACGACATACGAGAGGTCTACAGGTACACAGACAAGCACACACCCACAGTGTTTATCTTGCCAGCCTCTGAGCAGAACAAGTTGATGAATGGCACTCAAGGTAAACAATAAATAGATTACACAGAACAGAGGACCATCTCTAAATCAAGTCTTTTTATAGCTTAGACCAAGGTCCCACGTCCTCACTTATGCTATGAATTAGTACCCATACCTCACATTTGAAATATTTGGTTGTTTTGTTTGGCAGAATTGATTTAATAGGGTTTGTCTGGATCTTTGATAATGTATTTGATTTTCAGTATACTATTAAAAGAGAAATTTATAATATTTTTTTTTTTAATATTTGTTTTCAACCTCTAGGATTAGTTTTTGCAAATCCAGTCCCAGAAATCAAAAGGTTGGCTAGGGAGATGGACATGGAAGGAAAAGTGTGCGTTTTAAGTTTTGGTGTCGGCTCACAGATGGCAGATGTCAACCAGGCAATAGAAGACTGCATGCAGGCTGGCCATTGGTTACTTCTGCAAAACTATCATTTGGCAGAGGAGCCCAACACAAGTTTTTTTGATTTGCTTAAGGTTAGATCTTGTGCACTTTAAAGTAGCAAAAATTTAATCTTAAGCCTTTTATTGATTTACATTACCTTAAGAACTTTAGTCCTGTAACTTTCTGACATCTGGAGAATTTCTACAAATGACAAAGACACACATTTGAGACCCAAAGAAGCAACCTTTCCAAAGACACTGGCAGATGATGAAAAGAGAACTTAAACAGACCCCGCCGTA
The DNA here is from genome assembly GCF_947242115.1 of Biomphalaria glabrata. Lineage (NCBI taxonomy): Eukaryota > Metazoa > Mollusca > Gastropoda > Planorbidae > Biomphalaria > Biomphalaria glabrata. The sequence goes on from NC_074711.1 coordinate 84,539,063, forward strand.
AACTGTAGCTTTGTCTGAGCCAGATGGACAAAATATCAAGTCACAATTGGATATGCAATGTCATGAGAAATATTGCATTCTTCCTTAATCTATGAATTTTAAGACACTGCCTTAAAAAATGTGGGTATTTGAAAAGAAAAGGTTATGATGTTCAAATTAATTTACAAAAATATAAAAACTTCTGAAACAAAATGTCTCCTTTTTTTTTTTCAAAACTTCTCTTATAATCTTATATCTATCTTTGAATATGCCCTATCAAGCTACAAGTCTGATCTAAATCCATTCCAGCACATTATTTATTCTCGGTGGTCTGATGATGGCAACAACCAAGAGCAAACAGAGGATACTGGACGAAGTCTTGTCACCAGGTCATGCTACTCTAGTCATTCTAGGCCTGCTGCTAAACTGAGCAACTCTTTCAGATTGTGGATAACTACAAAAGCAGATGGGAACAGAATCATGCCAGGTTGGTTTATCTAATTTTTTATAGTAATGTAAAAGGTATGAATCCGTTGTTTTAAAATTTTGTCAATTTTCAAGGATTTATTTCAAGTCTTTAAATCTATCTGAATTGTAGTTTTCATCTTTTTATAAACAGTTTTGAGTAGCCAACACAATTTCATAGTGTATCAAATTACTTTATGTTCTTTCTCTGAGGCTTTATAATAATAATCTTTATTATCATTGACATTACAATCCAACATTACACATAACCAAACATAAGAGCATATGATAACAAAAAATATGGGCAGAAGCTTTGTGATGGATATGGCCCTTTGGGCCTTTGTTTGGGAATCACTCTTGTATAGTCATAATGGAATAGGGGGTGGAGGGTTTTAATATTTTACTTGAAATCCCAATGTTAATTTTCATAAGTGTTGTTAAAATGAATAAGATTATGTTTTTTTTTATGATTTTAACAAATTTATTCTCCAAGGTTTATTGGTACAACATGGGCTAAGAGTTACATGTGAGCTAACTGTTAACTTCCCAAGTCTGCTTGGCAAAGCTTACAAGTCATCAGCTTTCTTAATGAGTGCCAAGGCTGCTAGCGGAGAACAGGCAAGAGGATTTTCTGTTTTGTATAGTTTTGTTACAATTTCAGCACTTTGTTTTAGAACTTTTATTTCTAATTAGAAATAACAATATGTCATACTTTGGCAGCTTATTCAGAGGTTCAACAGAGTTATTCCACTTGCCCTCATTCATGCCATACTTGTGCAGCAAAGCTATTATGGGCGCCATGGGTTTGTCAACAATCACCTTTGGACAATAGCAGATGTGGCTTCAGCTGTGGAAATTTTTCAGAGTTTGTCTGTTTGGACCAATGATATTGAAGCTGTACCTAAGTTGATCACCAATATTTATTCAGATCATTGTCTGGTAATACATTTGTTTTGTCCATTAAACCTTCATTTTTTTTTGTTATTTTACAAAATGTCACAAAATACCAACATTACGTTACATAAAAATAGAAATTTTGCATCACTATGTTAAATTAATAGAGATTTTCTTTTATACTGTTTACAGGATTTAAGGGATACACAGATTGTTGAGAGTGTGGTTAAAAATCTCTTAGGTGTTAAGGTAACTAAAATGCTGAAAACAAGCTGAAATGTAAAAGAAATTATTCAGTTAAACTTTCAATTACAACAATAATGGCAGTGTCTTTTATTAAGAATGATGCTATAAGATATAGTTCAAACCCTGAACCAGTGAGACATTTCATAGGGCATACTACTATTCCTACTAAAAGAATGTCTATTATGATTGTGTACATTATTTTGTCTCTAAACTTCATTTTACAACATTTTACTTTGTAGCATTCAGCCGATGGCAACCAAGGAGCAGCCATGTTGCTGAATAAATTATCCAATAATATCAAAGAGACTAATGATCTCCAAAAGACTCTTGACTCCATTGATAACAATTCAGCTCAGACCTACTGCCTTCCAGAGGAGAATGAAGAGATGCACATTGCTTTGAAGAGCAAGTAAGAGTTGAATAAAGTAGATATCATTTGCCCAGTTTAGTAGCTCTACTAGTGTTTTTCTATCACTTTTGAGATAAATTCAATCTTACATTTATTTTCCTATCATCATCATCAAACTTCATTTTAGTGAGGGCTTGCAAGGCTCAAATCCTCTCTTGCAAAAGCCAGGGACAGAAACCCTGCTGTCTTGCATAGTGCATACATGTCACCATACAGGTCGAGACTTTTTGGTTTCCCAGACCTGTCGAGACGTAGATCATCAAGTCTGGGGCAGTCAAAGATAATATGAGACATGGTATTCTCTTCTTCCTCGCACCAGGACACTGTGAATCAAAATTTGGCCGTAGCCGTGAGAAATATGAGCCAACAGGACAGTGGCCTGTCCTGTACTGTGCTATATAACTTGCTCAGGCCTGGACAGCCTCCACCACGGGGAATTCGGTCAGGGCGCCTCATGCGCTCCCAGACTCCATAGGCTTTCTAGAACTTGTCCCAGCACTCAAACCACTTTTCCATTGCCGTTTTTTGAATTACAGCCAGAGCATGATGAATACTTGTGGCCTGTTCCATACGTGGTGTTTGCCCTCCCTAGTGGGCCAAGGAGTCTGCAATTTATTTCCTATCCTTCTTTTTCATTACTTTACTCCAGACAGCATGAACAAGAACACAACTATATATATATTTGTTATATTTTATTAGCCTTATATGACCTGCAGCCTGCAACTTAAGTTTACTGATCTAGTAGACTGGATTTAGAACTATGTCAAACATGGCATAAGTTTCCTTTACATTTTAATTTTGACCCAAAAGTAAAAGTTAAGTGTTAAAATGGGTTTGCCAACTTATTCATATCAAATACAAAAATGCTGTGAAAACAGTTTTACCCAATTGGTTAAAAAGTGTCATTCTTGAATAGTGATACATTTAGTTTATTTTTTTTTATTTTTAGGGACCCCCAGTTGTGGGAGGGACATTAAACGTACACTACAGTCTCCATCATGATTAAAGGAACATTTATGCCATGTTTTATCAAAATTGCTCAAATGCTTTTGATTTCTATGCGGGACAAACATATTTACACCTTACATTCTACTTTATATATTAGATTTTGTTTTTGTTTCTAAAGTTAACTTCAAACAATGGCCAATTATTATCATGTTGATTTCTTTGACCACTTGTACAATTTGCAGGATAGTTTTTAAAGAAATGGTTCAAGTCACAGGAGCACCTGAACTTCTTTTGTCTTATGCAACCAGTGCAAACTTATTAAATGGTGTGTCCAAAGATGTATTAGACTCATTGCAAGCTCACCTGGAGGCTTGCCCTATGCTGCCAGATATCTCTGTTGACCAGATTATGCCTATGGATGAATTCTTTGCCCAGGAAATAAAGATGTATAAAAATTTGATCAATACAATTAAGGTTTGTTCCAAGAGAATTTTCTTTTAATATGACCCAAAGTGGAATCTCAACATTAGTATTGCCACTATTTAATTACATTTGGAATCTCAACATTAGTATAGCCTATTTAATTACACTTGAAACCAAGTTTTATTTTAAGTGTTTTAAAATCTTTAGAACAAATTTTTCTGTCTCGAGCAATTGAGCGAGGGAGGGGAGGAGGTTAAAGGTCAAAAACAATTTAGAAAACATCTTTACCCTTCCTACAAATATCAGGTATTCACAATTGTCGGTTGCATGTGTCAGACATGTACAAATGTCAGATACAATGCCAGACGCAAATGTCAGACATGTACAGGTATCAGAAATGCCTTAGTGCTGTTTTTGAATGGAATATTAAAATTCTGAGTAAAATCATATCAACCTAGAATTGGAATCTCATTTCAATGATTAAGCAACTTACCTCTCCCACTCTGGTAGTAAAAGTTGCATGCTATATTTAATTTTTAACATACATTTATTTATTTATACACACATTATGGTGAAAATTTCAGAATGATATGCAAACACTTGCTAAAGCTGTTATTGGCAAGATCACGCCCACTCCAGATATGGTGAACATCCTGGATGCCATCTCTACTGACCAGGTTCCAGCAGCTTGGTTGAAAAATACATTTGTCACTTGTAAGAGCCTAGATGCCTGGCTGGCAATGTTACCTGCCAAGTCCATGTATGTCCTGCAGTGCTACAACCGATGCCCTGATGTGTTATCTCTGAACATGTTGATGAGGCCTGACAGAGTTTTTCATGTTGTGACCCAAAGTTATGCCAGTAAACATTTCAAAGACTTAACAGATGTCAGCTTAGAGTTACAGGTACGACTATTTTGTTTGAAAATGTACATTTGCACTGAGGCATGTAAACTAAACCCTTACTCTCAAACCCAACCTAATATATAAAATGTACAAATAGACCTAGAGTTAGAACATTTCTTTCCAAGAGCTATTGGAACAAAGATATGGTGTGCCTAAATCACCAATCTTATTAATATATCCTTAGTAAAATCACTAAATTTAGAAAGCCTTAAGGACAGAAGACTCAAAAGTAAAGTAGCAATTATACATAAAAACACTGAACCATAATCTTCAAATACACAAACAAAATTTAATAAAATACTCTAAAGACACAAAGATAAAGGCACATTCCTCATCCCATATGCTAGGACAAATTTGAACAAATACTCCTTCTTCCCTAGTGCTATTAGAGCATGGAATGGGTTGCCTGAGCTAGCCAGGAAGACCAGTGACTTGGCAGAATTTAAGTCATTGGTTAATTTGCATGACTAAATGCATGACACGTAGGACGTAATCATCTTCTTTTTTGAAGTAACATCTGTATTATATAAGATATGATATTTTGCCGCTAGGCTGAAAGCTCTTTTGCAGTCTTGTTCCTCTCAGCTGCTCCACAGACCATACATTGTGTGGTTGTTATGCTGGGTTAATTGTGGGTCTGTCTGAGGTGAACAAATTTGGGCAATTCAAAGAGGGTAACATTGACTGCAGTTAAGGACAGGCAAGACCTGAAAGGGGTACCTTACTTTTTACTTCCAGATTCTATTAGAGCATGGAATGGGTTGCCCTTAATTGGTCAAGAAAACAAACAATTTTAAGTTTTTTAAGTTTCTAATTCCTATGAATATCTAGGTTAACACATCAACAGGAACGTCTGTAATTTACAAGATGAGACCCACAGGGGCCACCCACATCCTCATAATGTTGTTTTGTATTTATCTAATTATTTTTTTTTAATTCTATAAAGGTGATGCCTTATGATTTTAAAACTGAAGCAAAGCCAAGCGTAGGATTATATGTAAATGGTCTTGTATTGAAGAATGCGTTCTGGGACAAGCGCACATGTGTCTTGTCCGAGGCAACAAGTTGTGAAGGCGGTGTCCAGCAATTCCCTGTGGTCTGGCTGAAACCTATTTCTACAGTCAGTAGAGAGACTGCAACAAACAAGGACTTCTACATGTGTCCTATTTATAGCTCAAGTGACCCAGAACACATAAAGGATTCCCTACTGCTGTTCTGTATCCCACTACCAACAAAAACCTCACCACTTCTGTGTGCCCAGAGAAGAGTATCTCTGGCTTTAGTACAGCATGTGTTATAAAATACACAAAATCCTGTAGCTTTAGATGTGTAGTTGTATTTATCTGATCAGTATACAGTAACATGTTTTACTGGTTCTATGATATAACAAGTCAAATATACAAAATACTTTTTTTTTAAACAAAGCTTATGTTAAGTGTAAACTGAATTTTGAATCAATCATGTAATCAATTTGTGCTAATAATAAATCAGTGCGACTGGAAATATTTTTACCAATTGTTTAAACACGATTTCATGCTTTCAGCATGCGCAATGGGCTTTGGCCCCATCACTTGTGTGGGCCAGTTGGGTGTATCTGGAATCAGGTTTCCATGATGGCTTTTTAAAAGCAATTTTTTTTTTAAGTTAACTTTAATTGGAAATTGAGGGCTCAAGCCTACACACTAGCCACTGAGCCTGCCAAGTGCTTGTTAAAAAGAGGTTTTCTAGTTATCTATTGATTATTAATTAGGTGATGACCTAATTCTCAACACAAGGCTCATCTACCCTTAGCTAGTACTGTCCCTATAAAAAAAACTAAATTAATTTATTATGACTAATTGATAACATAATTGGTTAATTTTTCAATTGATTCATGCTTTGTTATAGCAATGAATAATTGTACAGTCTAAAGATTACAGAGTGAGTTTATATAAGCTTTGTAAAAATAAAATATATATATTTACTTATGTTAATTACAAACCTCCACTTTTGTCTATTCCATGTCCAATTCTGCTGATATTTCAAACTGCTGATTTTTTTTTATATGCACTGACAAAGATAAATATATTACTGTTTATTTTTAAAGGATATTTTTTGTATATATAATCTTCATTTGCAATGTGTTTACAGCATTACTTGTGTGTTTTTATTCCGGATATGTTCAGTTTCTATTTGAAAATGTTTATATCAATATTTTATTTCTTTTCTGTTTACACATTGCTACAGACTGTGATATAAAAGTATTTGTTTTTATACAATGTTTTGTCAAAACTTCTCTAAATGTGATGCTTATATTGTTTGCTGTAAATGTTATTATTATAACACTATTTTAAGTCTTGAGATTTCACTATTCAACTCATGTAAGTTTCTCCTTATGAAAGAGCTCTTTCATTGATGATGTTAATTAAGAATAAATGTACTTTGGCCTGTATGTTTTGTTGTTTTCATTAAAAATCAAATGAGCTGTGATTTAAATGAAAATTAGAAGAAAAAAAAATTGATAAATAAATTTTATTAATATTTATCAGAATATTATGTACAAATTATATACAAGTTAAAAAACAGCAACATTGTAATAGAAATATCAAACTTATACCATTAGGTACTGCAATAACACAATAGCATAATTCTTTAAAATAATTGTTAGAGGATCTTATTAACTAACTGTAAATAGATTTATTTGTAACACTACAGTTTTACAAAATTCTATTCATATGAGTGTAAAACAACAGTAATTTGAAAAAATATTATATAAAAGTGCATTTCAGAAATCTAGATAACAAAATTGTAATAAATTAACACTACATATTTTTCAGGAATTATGGAAAGCCATGTATCAAAACTGAACTTTAAATTTTGATGACTACTTAATTTTAAAGAATAACTTAACTAAATAATAATGTGTCTTATACAAACATTAAATTAAATTACATTTACATATTGAAGTCAATATTATTTTAATCAAGTGTCACAAATTGTTTCAGAAACTAAAGCATTGTCCTCTAAACTCTCAGGACATGTGCCATTTGTCACATCTGATTGTTCCAACTCCATTTCAAGGGACATCTTATTCTTTTGGCCTCGACGAGTTTTAGTTCTTTTGCTCTGCTTTTCTTGTTGAATCTTGTTTTTGTCTTCTTCGACCTATGGAAGCATGTCAACACATAAAATAAATATAAATAACAATTCTATAGTTAGCTTTTGACCAGACAAGACACTACAAAATTCTCTTCCCACAATAATAATAATATTGTTATAAACCTGGTGGTGACACAAATGGGGGTAGTGCTGCGTGTGTTTTAGACTACGCAAATTGCCCCAGGCCAGCGCTAGATGAGTGGTCAACAGTGATGAGCGACAGTACACGCCAGTTCGGCAAAGACCAGTGTTGTAAATATTACGCACGCAAGTCACAGCGAATGTGGTCAACCAGTGGTCAAGTGACGTTCCATCCGATTCTAGAAGGCCTGTAGGGACCCCATATAAGAGCAAGTGCGTTAGAGTCAAGACACTTCACATTACTTCGCAATGTGACCAGTATGAGGCGAAGTCAGTCTGGATCGGAGGCAATGTTTTGGTACAGTCAGTGTTAGTGTTGTTGCCAATTGTACAGTTCAGCTGTCATGTATTTGAAATTAAACTGTTACTGTTACTTTGGAGCCCTGAGTTATCAAGTTCTTTAGATTGGTTGTGTCGTGTGGTGCAGTTTGCAGAGAACCTGGACAGTGAGAAGTGTAACAATATATATATATATATATATATATATATGATTAATTTCACAAATCGTCTGTTATGCTAGAGTAAGGTGGTGAATACTTCTGGCTAATTTGTATGCTTGCAGACCTGCCTACCAATAAAAGTCCAAATGCGTAACGCTGATGGTCAAAATGCGTATTTTGGCACCTGAATGCGTAACACTTACTGTGACTTACGCGATCCACTATTTTGTCATATATAATATAGCCTATATATGTGTGTGTGTATATATAATATTAGATCTAAATGTCATGATTAGATCTATATCTACAATCTAAATCAATATGACAATAGAGATGATATCTAGACTAGATCTGGATCTATGTCTATATAATGAATATAATCTACTCTAGATCTGGGCTCAAGAGTGTTACCGATGCCGTGGATCCGCTACAAACATAGGTCTACTCCAAACTTTCGTAGGCCTACCTTCATCCTAGATCTATTCTATACTAAGACTAAGAATCTAGTCTAGATCTAGACTAGATGGTTGTAGATGTTATCGATCTAGATCTAAATCATACTACAACTAAATTGTAAATTGGATCTAGATTGTAGAGTAATGTAGAGAATCATCACATAATGTAATGACTAGCTAGACTCTAGATCTACTCCTGTATAACAAGTTAACTAGATCTAGACTAGATATCTACAATGTCACTCAATGTGTTTTGAATCGATTCTATACAAATGAATACGGGAATCAGGGATTCAACATAATTAATTTCTACTAATGAACACAAAAAAAAAAAAAGTCACGTTGTTGTATCAGCTGACGGTACCAACCGGCACCTTCGACATACGGAGGTCACGTACCAACCCGCCACTCCCTCACTCTCGCGTTCTTCATTTCTAGACTAAATCTAATTGCTTTTAAGAACCAATCAACGTATAGATCTGGACACAATGTGTTCCCCCACCTTTTCTGCCCCCCCCCCCAACAGGGCGGCTTAGCGTGACTTCTGTGACCGCTCCTAAGCTAGTCAAGAGAGGAAAAAAAAAAGGAAAAGAAATGCGTAACGCGACGGGTTCAATGCGTATTTGCGTACTGACGGTCATTTTTTGGAGATTTTGCGTAACGAATACGCATTTTGCATAACGGTAGGCAGGTCTGTGCTTGGGATTCTAGTTTGGATGAAGAAGCAACATAACTTTTTCTTCGAAATAAAATAATTTAATTTTCCAAATTGAAATCATAAAATAAGAGATCACACACTGTGCTTCAAGTACTAACAAACAATAAAATTCAAATTTGGTAATAAATTCACATGAAGCTTGAACCATATAGACTTAATAAACTGATTAGTGCCCTGATACCAGCTTGGCACATCTTTTTATAGTTAGTCCCAAACTCAGAAATAGTACACTAAAGCAAAAGGTAGGACATGACCTATATTTATAGAGAACATGCCTACCTTTTTCATGTGGTCAGCATAGTTACTGTAGTCTTTAGGCATGTGAGTCATCTGATGATCTGGAACAGTAATGCCCAAAATTTCTTGTAACATGTAAGGTTTCAGCCACACCACTAATGGGGTACTTCCAAAAGTGTAATGAGTTCTTTTATGGTAAAACAATAGGCCGTCAATCTATAGAGCAAAGTTCAAAAAGAAGGTAAACCCTTTCGTGTGCATAAAATTAAATTTATCATACACTTAGAAACAGTGTGCATAAAATTAAATTTATCATACACTTAGAAACAGACATTATTAATTCATCAAGTTAATTTCACAAATACATTTTTGTAGGCTTTTGAGTTCATATTTGAAGCATAAAAAAACTCTGTATGGCTAATTGCATAAATGGAAAATAAATCAAGAAGTAATTTTTAAAGTATTTTATACAAGAAGTACTAAACAGAATAGTTTCATTTATTTGTCAATTATCCCTACCAATGAGAAATGACATGTTATTTTGCATAGTAATAATACTAGCCAGGAAGATTGATTTGGGGATTATAAGAATGATAGTGCTGTAAGTTGTATTTAATAATTAGGATTATAGCCATTAGGCAAATTTAGGCATCATTACACACCAGAGGCGACAGCCCATAGACAATTATTCACCTGGCCTTTCATGGTTAGCTTTTATTTTGCTTGCTACACATCTGCTAAGCATAATACTATTAGAGTGTATTATCAAAGATAGCTAGTTCATATAAGCATTACACAGTGATATGGAAATTTTGAAAAACCTAAATGCATTTGTAGATTTTGACTAAATAAACTAAACTAATAATACATGTCTTTGTATTTCTGAACACCATAAGAAAAAAATGCAGCTTACTGGGAATTGAGCAGACGTGACTGCTGAACAAATGTCCTCAGAAGTACTGCAGAAGTCTGGCAAACCAATAAACTTGTACTGAAATATTAAATAAACAAAAAGTTCTCTTTAATTTCTAAATTTGAACATGCATGTTTAAAAAAAAAATAATGACATTCCATTTTGATCGTGAAATTAAGACAAAATTTTTATTGTAGTCTGAAATAATGAGTGTCTTTTATTAAATTATCTTTTTGTTTGATTTCCTAAAAAATGATATGAGCAAAATGAGAAACTTAAAAAAAAAAGGAAAGGGGGGTGGGGGGGGTGGGGGTTGAAATTTCTAAGTAAAAGAAATCAGTAAGACAAAACAGAATATTTACAAGCTTCCCTTAATCTTATGTAGACTACAGTTAGATTGTTTACAGTCTTTGTTAGTCTTATTCTATTTTATAAAATATTTTTATTAACAAGACAATTATTAAATGGTTATATTTTTTTTATACTTGTATTATTATTATTTTTTTAAAAAGCTTGATATTTGAAGCAGTTGTTTTAATCCTCGTAGTCTCTTTGTGTGGTGAAAGGAATAAAATTATAAACTATTATAAAATCATAATATATTGTTTTAACATTCATGATGAAGTTTTATTTTTACAGTGAAATATTCATGGACTAAAACTATTGACTTACAGGATTGGTTCTGGATACTTCAATCAGTGCTGGAGTCTCTCTTAACTTCTCATGCAACCAATAAAAGCGAAATTCTGTCTGATAAGGAAAAAAATATGTGTATCATACTCAGCTTATCATTGATTATCATAATGATTTCTTTTCCTTCACCACAATGACAGATGAAAGTCTTAAACTTAATGGTATTGACATGTAGGTTCTAATTGCAGGATATATAAAGATACTCTCAAGAGCTCACTCAAAAATCCGCATTTCTGACTGGGAAATGCTAGAGCATGATAGTTCCTCACAGCTTGGTGTTTCAAACTATGAGGCAAAGAGGATTGTCATCAGCAAAGAAGTAGGAGCCATAATAAAACTAAGAACAAAAGCAGGCAATACTGCAACAGACCCAACCTAACCCTTCAAAGTGAAGGGGCTTTATGGCCATCTTTAAGCTCAAAAGAAATAAGATTGTGATCATCTTCGACCTCAAGGGCGCAGTGGCTGAGTGGTTAAGCACTTGGCTTCCGAACCTGGGGTCCTGGGTTGAAGTCTTGAAAACTGGGATTTTGAATTTTGGGACTTACAGGACACCCCTTAGACCACCCATCTCTAATGGGTACCTGAGTTTAGTTGGGGAAAGTGAAGGTGGTTGTTCAATGACTGGCCACATGACACCTTGCTCGTTAAATGTTGACCAAAGAAACAGATGACCTTAATATCATCTGCTCTATATATCGCAAGGTCTGAAAGGGGAGCTTTAAAATTTTTTTTTACTCAAATATGAAACCTTTACTAATTGCTTTTTAAAATTCTTGACTATATTCTAAACTCCGACTTCTAGCATTGTTAAAATATTTTGTGTGAACAAAACAACCCACCTACAAAATGTCTTGCTGAAGACGAGGATAATCTTACAGCAATCAAACCCGTTAAAAAAAAACTACATGCATATAAAAAAAAAAATTTAATCGAAATTAATCTGACAACCTTAAAAGACGTTTTTAAGGTAAGGTTGATTAAGAGACATGTGTGACAAGAAAACAAAACATAGGAAAAAATAGACAATTGAAACTCTACAAAATTGTACTTACCTCTGTATCATAGACTGTGTGTCCATTCCAACACATTAAATCCAGAATGTAGTATGTTTGACTAGCCTCATGGTACAAACAGTCTAATATGGTGCTACCTTGAGATGAACAGAATCAGCAAACACTGACATAAGAGAGTAGGAAGTTTACATTTACACATTCAATTTATATAAATCATGATTTACAGCAAGTTTACATTTACACATCCAAGTTAAATAAATCGTGATTTACAGGTTGTCCTTTGTTTAATATTAATACTATAACATTTGAATTATTAAGTTACAGTATAAGCTGTTAAATTTAAAGTATTGTTGCTCATTTCTTCCTTTATTTTTATTTTAAATTTAAAAAGGTTTTCTTTACATTTAAATTAATGCATAAGACAGCAAATGAGATTTAAAAAAAAAAGAATAAACCCAACATAATACCCTAAAAAAAGAGTTTAAAAAACATTCAGAAAAACAAAGGAGATATTGAAATATTAAACTTGTTCTAGTTTTCAAAGAAATTAGTTTTACAATAACAAGCCAATAATGAGAGAAAAAAAAATCTTTAATATTATATACCTTTACAAGTATTTTTGTGGAAGCCTCCTGGTAAATGTGAAGGAAAACTATTCATACAGTATCCGCTTTTAGTGTAGGCCTTTGTTGTTCCCTTGAATACCAAGCAGACAATTAAACGTACTGAATATAAACAAACATGTACTGAATGTAAACAAACATGTACTGAATGTAAACAAACATGTACTGAATGTAAACAAACATGTACTGAATGTAAACAGAAAATCCAATCATTTTTAAAGTGCTCTTCAAATAAATTTTATATGTTTTAATAACTGGACTTTCTAAGTAACATCATATGATACATCAAAATTTGAATGTTTATGAAAATAATATATCTTATTCCTAAATAATATTTTAAACATTGTACAATCTACTTACCCTTGATGCAACAATTAAACAGCGGCGAGCTACTGGACACAATACAGTAATCCATTCGGAGGCAAAATCATTTGGAACTTCGACTAGCCATTCAGATAACATCAACTGAGAATCAAATATGTGCCAATTTAGTTACTCGAAATATAGAAAAATTGACATTTCTTTAAATTAAAGCTGCTTCCAAATGTAAATTTTATGTATTTGTAGAACTTGTTAATAACATAATTAATAATGTTTTTTAAATATTGTTGCATTTTAGTTTGAAAACTTTTTATTTTGATTGTCTTTTAATCAATAAGGAAATTAAATCTTTTAAGACTTTCAAATTCTATTTTACTAAAATACTGGTGCTTTATTATTTTTCATGTGAATTTTAAAAAAAATTGTATCTGATCTTGATAAAAAATGTTTACCTGATCTTTATAAAACCGGCCAGGCTTTTTTAGAGCTACATCTATCTCCATTAAATTTTCATCCTCCTTTTCTTCTTTGGAATCCTCATCCCAACAATCATCAGTTAGATTTCTAACTAGATTTAAGAAATCAAACCTTCTACTGTTAAAGAAAAAAGGGAAAATCTTTATAATTAAGCAATTTAAATGTACATATTTTGTCTTACAAGCATTTTATTGGATATTGGAGCTATATATTACAGAAAACATATATCTAAAACATATATCTAAAACAAAGTGAGAAATTAAAAATTGTTAAATAGGAAAATAAAGGTTATTTTATTATTGTAAATCTACACAATTTGATAGTCTAATATAAATGATGATTCTCTCTGTAGTTACATTTTCAAGTTACTTCTACCTTTTAAATTTAGTGAATACAGTGAATGAACTAAAAAAATGATCACAAATAACAGTAATCTTTCAATAATCTTTCAAATGATATCTCTGTCTTTAAAATGTGATAGAAATTTTATTTATTAAATATTATGCATATAATATGTAGTTGACATTGATCCAACAATTAACTTTCAGATATCTTGAAATTTTTTTTTTTTTTGGAAATAGAAAGTCGGATGCCTCATTTGCAGATAAATGGGTTAAAGTCAAACACACTGATTTCTGTACCAAATTTATAGGGATTAATATAACTGGCATTTTATAGTTGTGTGTGTGGTGTATGGGGTTCTGAAGGAGGAGTAGTACCTCCATCAACAGGGCAATCAGGCTATTTCAGCTGAATTGACCTTGGTCTCCACTCAGAGTACAGATCTCACCTGTGGCTCCAAGCAGTTGTCAGCATGCATCAAAGGCAACACCCCAGCAAACTGCCTTGACTGAAGGGCTAAACCAGGTGGGATTTAGCCAAGACAGTATCTATCCACCACCAAACAAGTGGTCTTCAAACTGGACTACTATGGCCATCAGGAGTCACCTAGCAAGCATCCTGGAGCATTCAGAGCAATGGGGTGGGGGGCATGTCATCTGCTGCACTTCAAACCAGCTCCAGTTATCTGGACCTTGTTCTGCCATTGGAGTAGGAATTAAGCAGGGCAAATCTCCCTAACTATAGCTTCATTACCATCTCTGCCATTTATGTGGCCAGCTTTTTATAGTGAAAATTGGACTCCATAGCCAACAACTTTGAGTTCATAGAACATGAGATATATACTCATCTTGAACTATGAAGGAGGAGCTATATATATATAATATATATATTCTTAAGCTATCTTACTTTTTCTGACTTTCCAAAATCTTTTTACGCCTTGAATCCTGATCATAGCCAGATGACTTTTGTTTGTATTGACAAAACCTTGGATGAGGTGCAGAGGTTTTATTGGGGTCCTGGCTTATATCCAAAGTTCCAGCTAAAGATGCTGTTAAATCGTCCATTATTATTTTTTTTAGTTACCAGTAACTGAAATGTCAAAATAAAAATGTCATTATTGTACAAAATTTTTATTGCCAATTAAAATTCCTGTCATTCTTAAATATATTTAAGTTCATTTTCTTATACTTTGAAATATTATTTTAATCAAAATGTAGATCTAAATTGTATGTTATTGAAACAAATTTTATTACTAGTTTTGAGTTTATATTTATATACTATAAAGATTGATAATGAAATCGACCTGCGTATCGCCAAGGCCAGTGCATCCTATGGCAGACTGTCTAAAAATGTCTGGAACAGACGTATCAACACAAATACAAAGCTAGAGATCTATCGAGCCGTCATCCTTCCTACATTGCTCTATGCCTCAGAAATGTGGACAGTGTACAGAAAACATGCAAAGAAACCGAATCACTTCCACATGACATGTCTAGGAAAAATACTGAATGTCAAATGGCAAGACAAAATACCAGATACTGAAGTCCTTCAAATAGTGGGTCTGCAAAGCATCCATACAATCCTGATGCAGTCCCAGCTGCGATGGGCAGGACACGTCTGCAGAATTGAAGACCACTGCATCCCTAAACGACTCTTGTATGGCCAACTAAGCGAAGGAAAGCGCTCACAAGGTGGTCAAAGAAAGCGCTTCAGGGACACCCTCTTACATATTAGGTCTCACCAGCCACATGAGGAGGCATAAAACCCCAGTACAAAGCCATCAGCCCCCTGGATGACAAAGTGGTCATCATTGAATCATGATGAACGAACTATATATATATACTATTTACTATTATATAATCTACATATCTAATTCTCTTCATGGCTCAAGAGTTTGGACAAGAAGTAAAGGAAAGATCACTCTTTTATTTCTGCAAATCAAACTAACGTTACCCTACGCAAAAAAAAAGAGGGGGGAGGGAGAACAAGTATTCACCCGTCACAAAATAACAGGGCCGCACTTAACCGTTGTGACCAAGAAGTCATGGAAAGATCACTCTTTTTTATATCCACCCCATGTAGTTTTAGCGGCGAAAAAAAAGGAGAGGGGGGGCGGGGGAACAAGTAATCTACTCTGTATTCACCCGTCACCAAATAGCAGGGCCGGACTCAACCACTGTGGGGCCCTATGCGAAACGGATTTCGCATGGCCAAGTTTGGGTAGGGATACGGATTAAAATGAAATTTAAGAGTTTGTATTAGAAAATAAATTCATCTTTGCATTTTATTCATTCTTTACTACGTACAGAACTACTTTACGAGCCTTGCGTGTAGTGAAGTCATACAGTATATTATATCATAAAAATTGTGTTTCCTATGTAGATCACGCTCAATAGCTCAATTTCAGGAGATTTCAAGGAGCTCCTGATAAATCAGGAGGCTTCGGTAATTCTGTTATAAGTTATAAAATGGTTTAATTTAATAATTTACACCTAGAATTAGTGCGGGTCCTTTGAAAGTGCAGGTCCCACTGCGGTCGCATAGGTTGCATTGGCCTAAGGCCGGCCCTGCAAAATAATGGTGTATGCTACACTGTGGGTCGACTAGTATAGTATAATATTAATAATATAAATATAGCATTGTAGGCAAAATATTCAATATTTTTACTTTTTTTTTAAAGCCAAAACCCTAGATTAGTCTAGATTGAATAGAATCATAGTTTTAACTGATTATCAATATTTTAAATATAATAATTAATATATTATATAGATCTAGATCTAATAATAATATTATTATCATTACATTAAATTTTAAATCATTATCAATCATCTCTAGAGTGACTAGAGTGTAACTCTAGACTAGACTAGTCGCTAGACTTATCTCTCAACTATCTGGCCTAATATCTAGACTAGATCTACTAGATGAGTATAGTCTCAGTATAGAATATAGTGATAATAGTAATAGTGTAATCTAGGCTGTCTATGGACTTACGTATTCACAGACTGTTATCTTACTAAGTCTGAGTTTTGGTTCTAGACTAGGTCAGAGCTGTGTAAAAGTAAAGTGCGCTGTGTAGATATCTAATTTTGAATCTTCTGTGCTAGAAAATCAATTTTCATCCACCAGCGCTTCAATTTAAAAATGGACGACTTTTCCTACATCATCGAAAAGAAAAAGTAATTTTTCACAAAAATAGAGATTTATTGATCTAGATTTAGAATCTAGATCTAGAATTGGTATTAGTTTACGTATCGAGTCAAGTAAACTAGATTACATCTAGATCTATAGATTATCTCTCTAGATCTACTTTATTTTAATATTAGATAATTAGTATTAGATCTAGATTCTAGATCTACATCTAGTTGATCTAGATCTAGAATCTAGATTTTAGATTTACTAGACTTTTACTAGATTTAGATAAAATAAGAGTAATAAAATATTAATAAGACCATTGCCAAATGATAATTAGATCTAGACTTAGATAACATAATAGTAATAATAATTCTAGACATAAGGATGACTACTTTACACTACTTATAAGTTATATTTGTACCCCTAACCTATATTTGTTATTATATTTAAGGTCAAAGAGGCAGTTTGTGTTTTCATTTAATTAGAATTTGACCCGACATTATTTGATTCTGGAGACCATTTAAAGGCATTTAATTTTTTTCGGACAGTGACACAGTCTCTATATTTAGGCATCAATAAACTCAGATTTTAATTCTATGTTAACATTAACTAAATTTTAAGATCCCCAGGCATAGCCCCTCACATGAAATCAGATAATCAGATGTTTTCAAATTATGGATAAATATTAAATATGAATACACAAAAAATAAAAATATGAACACACTTATTCTACCTAAATTATGTCACTGGGATACTGACTTCTATACCGACTTTTAGACTTATTTTATGTTTGCATTATTAGATGTGTGTTGAATGTTTGTGGGTTTTTTTTAATTAATTTAATAAATTTCTAATACAGATGATCTTTTGTAGTATAGTACACTACAGGTTAGGATAGCCATTCTTGCCTAAATAGCTGAATCCTCTATATTCCCTCTCTATATAAATCTAGATCTGTCTAGTAGGTCTAGATCTAAGCATTTAATTTCATTCAATGTACCAAGCTCACTCCAAACATTTGCCCATTTATTCTCTATAAAAAAAACAACAACAAACAAACAAATATAATATAGAAAGATCATTAACACTGATGTCCAAAACTGGCTGTCTGAAATAAATTTTGGTAAGAAAATTGTAATTTAATTCGGACACCCTATAAAATTTTGTTTTGTATGGAATCAAACAACTTGGCTTTAGAACCAAATAAATCAGCTCCAAAACAGAATAAATATTGCCGGGCTCATTAGTGTAGACTTTGCCAATCAAAAAATATAGTCTTAACCCTAGGAAGAGGTAAAGTCATCCTGGTAACATAGGAAAAAACAACAACCTGACTTACAAATTTGAAATTTGTTTTTCTTACATAAAAAGACATCTAAATGGAAGGAAATTGGGTCAGAATCATTGGAAAATGGACAAGCACATTATACAGCGCACTAGTTTTATAATAAATATTAAAATAATTATTTTTAAAATGACCACAAAAACAGCGAATGTCCGAATTAAATTTATAAACTACTCTAGATCTGTTTTTATACTACTTACTAGATCTAATGGGGTAGTTCCGGATTCCCCCCCAAGTCTCGTGGGTATTGTGTTTGCATCGCGCACCATGCTTACTTTCAGTTAGTTTATAGGGAATCTGAAGCGTTTTAATTTAAGTCAATATTTCTAAATGCCATCAGATCAACTAATTTTTTTAAAATCTGATATTTGCATTGCATCTGACTGTCAAACAAACAGTTTCATTTTCTCTTTACAGGTATGTAGGTGATTTATACTCAGCTTGCTCCAAGCGATATAAACTGCATGAAATACCTGAAGGTTTAGAAAAAACTTTAAATGATTTACTACAGGTAAAATTTAATCTTTAGCTACATAGAAAAATAGTATTGTCCAATGAATTTCTGATAGTGACCTTTGAGTTAAGGTAGCATTATATACATTAAATTTTTTATATGGCCTCTCTAGCCACATGTCATCATAAGGAGAAACAGTTGTCTCTTGAGAAATAAAGTAACGCAAATTACTATATTTTTACCAGTTGTCTCTTGAGAAATAAAGTAACGCAAATTACTATATTTTTACCAGTACTATTAATACTTGAGCATCCTAATATGATGTGCTGTCTCCATCATTCATTTTTAGTCAAATTAGACCTTATTAACTATATGTTAATTATCAACATCAAGATAAAATGGAAAAAATAATTTTCTACTGACAAATGTTAACAAAAAAAAAAGTGATCATTAACTTTCTTGGGGCTAGCAGAGGAAAATAAACCTGTTTTAGTGGTGGTAAAAACGTTATTATCTTTCTAAGGTGACTGTCAATAAAAAAAAAAGTATTACTTGAGTATCTGCTTGATAATTTACTTTGTAAGAAATAATTTTTAAATCAAACCATATTTTTTAAACCTCAGCAATGTGAAGATTATATTCAGTTTAAGTTTTTAAAAAAAAGTCAAAAACAAATTTGACCAATCGTATCTGCCACTGTCCTCTTAAGTTTTTATTAGAATTATCATCATAAGTCGTACAATTCTTAAAGTAACATCCTTTTTTCCCCCTTGTTTTGTATATATCCTTTTTCTTGTTTTTATATGTTCCTTTAGCAAAAAAATGTTCTGAAAGAGAAATATTTAGCAGAAGTTGAAGATCTGATTATACTTCAAGAATTAGCAAAGCCTCCCGGTGAATGGCTGGCACTAAAACAAGCAGGTGGGCTCATTTTTTCAAACAGATTTATGTAGAAACAAATGTTGAGATTTAGTTCAGAAATAGTATTTGTTTTATTTGGTGGTTTATGAGAAATAATACTTAACTATGTGTTATGATTTTGGAACTAGGCCATGTGCTCTCAAAAACCACAGCTAAGACTTAATGTAATGTAGAATTGCATATAATTTAACATAATAATTGAAACTAAGGCCCAAGTTAAGATATGAAAGATACTTTTTAAAAGAAAAATGTATGCATAGATTGATTGATTTATTTATAAAATGTTTGTAGCATCTTGCATTTCCTTAGAAGAAAAAAAATCTTGTAAGGCAATGTCTTTGCTTCAAGTCCCTAGATTAAATTTAAAGAATTAAATTAAAATTACGAGACATTCTGTCTACTTCTAAGTTGAACCTTGTTTGTTTGACATGTTTCGGATGTTCCTTCAGAGTTGAAGATAGTTTACTTCCTAGTCCAAACCTCCCGCAGGATGACGGGGGATGGGAGCGGGCAGGGTTTGAACCCTAGACCGTCGATAAATCCGAACGACAGTCCAGCGCTCAAACCGCACGACCAGGCAGCCAACCTTACATTTGATTGTTACAATATCTACCCATCTTTATCATGTCAGAATGGTCAAATTCCTCCAAGTGTAATAACATTGTTCTGTTGATGTCTTTTGTCTTTTTTAGTAAACTATGTAAGTCGGGCTATATGTATCGTTAAACATGAGAATCATATATGAAGATCTAAGCCATTACAAACCAACAGTTCATGTGCCTAGAATGTCTCTAACATTTCAGTTTTTGGGTTAATTTAAGCTTGGGTTCTTGAGGAACAGTGCTGTGTAGAAAATTGGAAAAACATCTGAACAAAAGCTTTTACGTCAGTATAGGTTGATGAAAACTGTATTACATCATTTCTGTTTTATATCTCTGTTTATTTATTCCGTGAAAAAGTGTATTTAAACATTTCAGAAAAAAGTATGTCAGAATCTATAGAGCTAGTGAAGGAGATTAATGCAATGAGTGATCAAGATCAGAAGATTCAAGAAACTATTGACCTTGCAGCTGATGGTAAGTGCACAGGAACTGATACTATCAACTCATTTCTTCAACATTGTTATTTATTAATGATTAAGAAGAGTTGCATCTTTCTGTTTTATAGTTTAGATTTTGTAAAATATTTTGTTTTATTAGTTTTTGTTAAAAATATTTTGTTTTATTAGTTTTTGTTAAAAATAAAATATCTTTTTTTTTTTAAATTAACATTTTAGTGACAGTTATAGATCATAGCAATATTTACTTGATAACTGTAAAAAAGCCTGGATATGTTGTATTAATTAAACTGGATAAATTAAATATTCTTGCTTTATAATGACACTACTCTGGTAAACTCTGCTAGAATTACTTTACATGCCTTACAAGATGTAGATCTTTTTTTATAGCTACCTATTTATAATCATTTTGTCCCGACTTTTTGTAAGTTATCAATAATTTGCCTTTTTTTTTTAAAAAAAATACATTGTTTTAATTAGGAATCATTTTATATACAAATTTCACAGCTCTTAAAACAATGCAAGAAAAGCTGTCTATTCTGGAGTCTAAGATCTTGTTATTGGAAGAGAAGGTATTTTTCAAAATGTATTTACAAATGTAATTGCATTATCTTTCATGTGAATAGATGTGAATGCTGCATGTAAATTTCAGGTTTAGTAATAAAGACAATATATCATTATAAGAATTTTTAATGGTCTGTGAGTGAGAATTTTTATTACAAAGCTTTTTGTACACCTTATTTCTCCCACACCCATTCTTGGATAAAGTTTAGACTTTACACAATTACTTGTTGTACCTAACAAAACACATAATTCAGTAAAAAAAAAAATTAGTTAATTAATTATTGATAATCAATTAATTATATTTTTTTGGTGTCTGCTTTTTATTGAGAAATGTGGCTTTATATGTTGAGTCATTTCCCTTATGACAATGCATAAATCAATAAAACAATTAACCATTTAGTTAATCAATTAGTGGTAGTTAATTAATTTTGTTTTATATAGAAAAGGGGTTTTAGTCCTGCTGTATTGAGATTTTTTATTATTTTTTTTTTAAGATTTAAAAAATATTTTGCTTGTTCTAGTTTTTTATGTTCTGTTTGTGTTCTTTATATCATCTGCCCTATGGACCACATGGTCTGAACGGGAAATTATTCTAAGTCTAACGCAATCCATTACACTGTTCCTGAAAGGGTCTGTTTTCTCATTAACATACCCCAATGAAAGATGATATCCCTCAGATAGAAAGATTGCTTTCGTCCTTCCCAATAGAGGGGAGATATATTATTGAGGTAGAGTCTCAAGAGATGTATTTTTGACTCTCATGACTATCAGAAATCTGATTGGACACCATGGAATAGTGGACTAGCTTGTGATAGCCAGTGCTGGCAGATTTTGATTTGGAGGAGTAGAGTCAATGGCTTGATGGTGAAGCTTAATTAGTTTTAATATATTTAAAATTAAAGTTGTTTTTTCAATTCAATAAATTTTTTTGTACAACCTGCTTTTATAATATATTATATAATTGTTTTGTTTAGATTTTAAAATGTCAAGTGAACAAAGAATCAGAAAAGATGAACATTCTTCTGTCTGCTTCCCTGAAGGAAAGGGATCTTCTGAAGTCAAGACTGGCAAGGCTTCAAGACAGAGTTCAAAACTTACAAGCAATAACTGCCGAGAATGAAGAAAAGGAAGTGACCGCCAAGAATTTGTTAACTAAGCAAGTATTAGAAATAGTTTAAAGACTTATCTGACTTTTTAAAAATTTTGCCACACTTGTTTTTTTAAATAGCCGTGCATTGAAAACTTTTTCAAGATATTTTGACTCACAAAAACAGATGATACTCATTGCATCTTCATTTAGTTAATCCAAAAAGAGGAATGTGTAAAAAAAAGTGTTGTTTTCGTTGTTTTTTCAAATGAAATAAGGATTTAATTGACCTGATTACATTGTGACATTATTCTTAACATTTGTGTTATCAATATTTTTTTAAGTCAGTGCTATAGTAGTAATGCTGAGGTGGACAACTGTAGTGAAACTGAATTTCCATTTTGTTTGTTTGGACCAATTAACTTATTTTTTACTTAAATCAGTTCAAATGTTGAAATACTGTACAAAAGAACCTGGTCTTATGTAGATCTCTGTAGTTGCCATCTGACTTTCATCAAGGCTGAAGTCAAACTTGAACTTTGGATGTGAAATATTTGTCTTTAACCCTCAAAGTGACAATTCCGTGATGAAAACATTTATTCCCTCTGTTCACATTGCTTATTTATTTGAACAGCTCACAGAGATGAACTGTTTTGTATTAGAAAAAAATTATTTCTCATTGTATTTAAAAGTCCTCTGGGAGATAAAGTGAATTAACCCAATAGCTCCTATTTCCGGTTCAAAAAAAAACCCTTCAAAGTCCTAAGAAAGGAGGGATAACTCTGTTTAAAAAATCCTAAAAAATATGTATTTTGCAAAAAATAATCAAATTGAAGATCTAATACAAATAAACAAACAGATAACTTTAAAAAATAGAACTATATGTCTAGTTTTAAAAAATATATACGTTTAATACCACTAGATTATAAAAAAAACTTCAAAAATACTCATTTTCCCACGTGGCTTATACACTGGGGCTATGGGCCTGTTCGTTTGAAAAATTATTTAAAAAATAAAAACCTTCCCGATTTTATTAAAAATAGAATCGGTAATCTCCAAAATTATTTGTAATCACTCTTGCAACGAGACTAGAAGAAATCTTGTTTTTAAAAAGTTTAAATCAAGTATATTGAATAGGGGGTTTTAGAAACGTTCTACAACGGTTTAGGACAAAAACGGGAAAACGTTTCCAACTGCAGAAGGAGCTAATGGGTTAATGCAATTCTCTATTCAAACTCTTTGTATTTTTATATTGTAGTTAGTTTTTTTTTTTTTTTTTTTTTTTTTATTGAAAAATTCATTTATTTTTTTTAGATTGGAAGAACAGCTGGAGGCAAAGAGTGAGTATTCTGGACTACGTCTTCAGGTGAAATCAGATACATCTTTGGAACTAGAGTTTAAAACTGACTCATTTTTACAGTTAAATGAAAAAATGTCTGATTTGGATATAACATCGGAAGAACTCAAGCTGATTGCAACGCTGAATTTTTCAAAGCAAGGCAAACTTGTTGATGTTCAGGTAAGACTTTTTTGAGCTAATTTAGTAGCTCAGTAGAATATTCAATTCATATTGTTTGTGAATTTGTTGAGATAGCTTCAGTAGAGTATTCAATTCAACATGTTTGTGGGAGAAAGCTTCTGTAGAGTATTCAATTCAACATGTTTGTGGATTTGTTGAGATAGCTTCAGTAGAGTATTCAACATGTTTGTGGATTGGTTAGGCCAATAATAGAATATGCATCCTCTATTTGGGACCCCTCAACTCAAGAAAACATTAAGAAACTGGAACAGACACAAAATAGAGCAGTGCAATTCATAACAAACGAATATTCACATTTAACTAGAGTAACACCTTTAGTAAAATCACTAAATTTAGAAAGCCTTCAGGACAGAAGACTCAAAAGTAAATTAGCAATTATACATAAAACACTGAACCATAATCTTCAAATACAAAAACAAAATTTAATAAAATACTCTGAAAGACACAAAGATAAAGGCACATTCCTCGTTCCATATGCTTAGGACAAATTTGTACAAATGCTCCTTTTTCCCAAGTGCTATTAGAGCATGGAATGGGTTGCCTGAGCTAGCCAGGAAACCAGTGACTTGGCAGAATTTAAGTCATTGGTTAATATGCATGACTGAATGCATGATGCGTAAGACGTAATAATCTTCTTTTTTGAAGTAACGTCTGTATTATATAAGATAGCTTACTTTATTTCATTTTTATTGTGTAAATTCAAGGAAGGCAACTCATCAATTGAACTAGTTTAGATGGATGTTGTTTTTTTTTTATAATGAAGTGTAGATAATCTCAACAAACACAGAACAGTGTCAGCTTTGGATTTTCTTCTGTCACATACAGAGTATAGTTCTACCACAACATTGCGCATAGAACCTTGTCAGGTTCTTATATCTTTTCTGCCTATCCACTCTTCAGGCACCCCTTACAGCACCAACAATACTTATCCCAGTGTTGTTCCAGTCCTAGGTAACAGCATACGAAGCTACCAGGCAGGATGAAGGACGCCTGTTTCTCTTGTTCCACAATGCCAGACTTGTGAATTTTCATCTTGTTGCAGACATGCTTACTGTTCCGCATTATATGGAACCATCCAACAAAATCACCATAAAAGCTTGTTGTTCTTATGTTCCGCCCTATTCCAACCAAAAAAAATATAGGATAATGGATAGTCAAATTAAAAATCTTTGTAGATATGTAGTTTTAATTTAATTACGTAACAAATAACTACAATTGAATTTAGCAATGCCTTTGGGGTTACTACTTACAATATTACAGGCTAAATTGTCTAGTATTTTCTGCGACATGGTAATTCCTCGTTTCTTATATACAGTTACAGTTCTTGTGTTGTACTAAATCAGCGCACCGAAAGTACCTACGTAGGGGTAGAGTTATAACATTATCTTAGTCCCAGTACAGAAGATGTTTAAGATACAGGTTTTTATTTGGTATATTACATTTATAAACCTTTTTGTGGCATATCAGATGTTAATTTTTGCAAGAGTAAATCTCACCCTTTGTAAGTCATGTATAAATTGTATCACATACATGCCATTGAGTCAATGTACAAGAACATTGTTCATTGTCACATTTAAAAAACTGAATGCATCATCCTATGTATCTTGGTTTATTTCTTTTTCCTAATTTCATTTGACTCTATTCAAAGGTAATAGATACTTGAAATTTTCTGTTTAAGTTTGTATGTTTAATTTCCATTTTGATTCTCATTGTTGTATATAGCTGAACCAGTCTATAGACGCTAAAGACATTATTAGTAAAAGTGTAGCAAGAAACAATTTAGTCCGACTTGTTTTGGATCTCAGCAAATTGTGGAGGACCCAAACAACACTTGTTTCTGAAATAGCATTGCTTAGAAAACGGTAAGATATTTTTACTTATAAAGGCAATTTTTAAGAACAACTACTCCAAACATCTTCATTTGTGGTTTTACTTAACTCATGTTAGAGTCTACAACTCATAAGATAATTGAGGTTGTTTTGGAGAATGCTTTCAAGACAATTTTTTTTAAGTGAAGAACTGGTTTTACAAACTCAAATTCAACAAGTTATCTTAAGCAGTTTTGTGAATAATTTCCCTGTTCTGTTTTCTTTACTTTGTCATCAGACATGCAATCGACTGGATACCAGAAAAGAATATCTTGTTGCTGATAGTAAAAGAGAGAAAAAACTGTGTCTGCACACTGAAAGTTCCTTCCACATACCCTCACTCAGGACAGATTGTACTAGAAAATGTAATGGGACACACGTCAGGACTGACAGCTGAAGATGTCCCTGTAAGAAAAGTTGTATATTGCCTTTCTCTTTTCTTTGCTCCAAGTAGTTAACAACATCCATTGACATTGTGCTTTCTCTCAGTCCTTTATATTTCTTTTGCTCCTCATACTAGGGAAAAGTATTTTGCCTTATTTTAGTGTATCATTTGTTTTTTTACCCTGAAATAAATGTTATTGCAATTATTACATTTGTAAATACATGTTGTTTTTTGTTTTCTTCAGCCTCCGTCAGATACAAGTTTAATTAGTTGGCTCCAACATCTGGACACATTCTTTGGACAGTCCCAGGAAAAATTGGATCAGTAATTTCTGTGGTGCCATTAACTATTGCAATGAACTTAAAATGAAAGTACAATAGGAGCCTTTAAAATATCTAGATAAAAAGAGTTATCCTTTGTACTTATAATAACCTACTTTCTCATTTTATTTACAACTCAAGTGTTAAACTAGTATTTACAATTGTTTAACAAATCAGACCAGTTGAACAGATTTGGTTGTACCAAGCATGCTTTCAGTTATGCTAGATAATATTCTAGAATTTTTGTCTGGTTGAGATTTTAGGGTATGGTATCCTTTCATCCACCACCACTACTATGTCCATGACATGGGTGCACTGGCTGTGCCAGCCTTCATCTTACTGTCCCCACATGGAGAACTTTCAGCTTCATGAATCTCTAGGTCCCAAAACTTACCTGATCCAGCCTCCAGCACAGATCTCACACACACACTTGTGTAATGTGAATTTAAAATCTGTATCAATCTCTGCCACTTGTCTGCCACTGTTGTGTATAACAAGTTGATGAAATTTATATCAGGCGTTGTTGCATTATTTGTGTTGAAAAGCAGTAACTTTCTTACAAATAAATTTTGCTTTGTTCAGTCCTTAAAAATGTAATATTTTTTTTTTTATTGTTCAAATGTTATTACAATGTATCTCTTCTATTTCTGTATATTTGTCTGTGAACAACTTGTTTGACTTCCACATGCAGTGAATCATTTTTCAACTTGTTCCAACAATGTTGGCAAACAAATCAATTAGCCTGAAGACCAGGATCCACCTCAATACAACCACTTGGGAGATGAAGTCATCCTACGGTTGAGAAAAAAAGGCTAAATGGGGCTCATCAGCGATGGCTGAGAATGATCCTAGGAATAACATGTCAAGATCATGTCACTAATTGAGAAATCCTTTCCGGCATGGGCACTCGCTGCCTTAGTGAAGTAGTGACCAAACATCTTATACCTCTGGACAAGACAAAATGTTTACCAAAGTCAGACAAAATATGGAAGCCGACAAAGAGCAAAGCAAAAACAAGGCCATCGGCGCCTAGCATGGCATCACCTCTCAGAAGACCTAAAATCCATGGGCACCAACTGGCAAGATGCTGTGGAAGTCGCCTATGACTGATCTTAGTGGTGATAGCTTGCCGCCCTATGCACTGAACCATGCAATAGAATGTAATAAGTCCAACTTACAAGAACACATTATTTTTCACATCAAGTTTTAAGTTCCTTGTGGCAAGTTGTTTTTTTAATCTACCCATGTAATTGGGTTCATTCTTAAGTTCAAACTAAGGCCAAATTGGGCTCCAAAATTGGCGTGTTTAGCCACAGATTCTGCTTAAACAGCTTAAGAAGCATTTTACACCAGTGATTCATATGGGCGCATCCTTTGTCGTTTGAGACAGGAGAATAACTAAGCTAAAAAAACAACAACCTTATATTAGGCATAGTTGTATCAATTAGTTTGGGTCAGTCATATTCTTTAATGTCTAAGACTGACAATAATAAATAAATAAATTAGAAATTTTTTTATCAATTGTTTTTGTTTTAGTGCAATTTCATGCTATTAGGCTGAGGTTTTCCAATTTTCTCTTCACTTGTTTAGACCACTTGTGAAAGGGGTGTGGGGAGAAAGAAAGGTGTATCCCACCATTATCACTTTTTAAATGCATTTATTTAAAAAAAAATGTTGAAGTTGAATGACCTAGATTCGAACTTGAGGGCGCTAGCCTTCTCACTCCAATACACTTACCACTGTACTAGAGAATAGCTTATGAAAATACTAATTTTTATAGTTATGTATTATTAGTTTCAAACTTTAAATATAAAGGGGACTAATTCAACTTATACCATCACATCAGTGAAGTACAATTTCTTTCCCTTATTATATACCAAACAACAATTAATTACCACTACAATAGTTAATTATCTAATTGACTTAATTTTTTTTATTGATTCTTTTTTTGTTAGGTAAAAGAGATAATTGTGCAAAATTTCAGCTTGATCCGAGATCAGGTGTGGGAGGAATAATGTGTACAAACTTTATGCCAGACAAGAGTGAGTTGATATTAGATCTATATAAGTTTTGTAAAAATGACCTAATACATGGGCATCTGAAACAAGCTTATCAGCACCTCCTTCAGTTTGTACACTAGCTTCACCAACAAGTTTGCTATTTCAATCTAGTTTTCCACCATGTATAAGAAATCCCCGATATATCGTTACATCATGTACATCAAAGATATGTATCGTAACAGTCGTTATTCAAAACTATTAGTACTTGGGCTTGTTAGTTTCAGACATTCCTACATCCTAGCTCAACCCTTCCTGCTTGTTGGCAATGGGCAGGGTTTGAATCAGGGATCACCAAAACAACAGTACAGACCACATACCATACCACATGCTACATATCACTTATGGGAAGATAGACACACACAAAAAGTCATTGCTGTTTCAAAAGGATCAAATTTATCAATCACAAATTATTTCACAGGTGAAAATTAAAGCACTTGAATAATGGAGAATAGAAATAAAAAAGAAATTGTAATTCAAATATACAAACATTACAAAAATGTCAAGCTAGACCAAAGTAATCAACCAGAAGTTGCCTCAAGAATGTGTTGACAGGAAATGTGTCAGCTTTTCAAGTCTGCAATACTAAAGGACATCTGTAAAATTTTTCTTCTTATCAAGACACCATAATATGAAGGTGTAATGTGTCTAGCAAACAATCACTATTCAAGCATAAATTCCTATATTATTGGCACTCATGCTTCTAAAACACTCAGATCTCAAATATTGAATGAATTGTTGGGAGGGGAAAAAAAAACATGCCCATCAAAGCAAACCCTGGCATTGGTTATTTGGTATTCAATAACAAAATGTATTATTGTATGGTACTACATCAGCCCGTCTGACTAAGAATAATAATTATGATATTGAAGTCATTTTATCATCTGAATTCTCCACCCTTTCTTTCAATGTTAACATTGCTAAGTGAAATGGAATGCTAACAAAAATATATATATATGAAAAGTGGCAGTGACTAAGAAGGTTTATCTTTGTCGAATGCTATCAACTACATAGAGTCATATAAAAAAAACTAAATTTGTAAGTAGATACAGGTGTATCAATTAATATTACTTGTTTTAATACATGTTATTATGGTATGTACCTAAAAAATGCTGATATCTGCTTGCCTTGTATACATCTTCAATCACAAAATACATTTTGGCAAAAATTCATTAACTCAGAAAAATTGTGAAACACTTACCTTACTCATGGTCAATGCTAACAAAGTAACATATCTTCCACTAGAGGATACTTTATATAATAGACATACCAACGAGTATACTACATTTAGCACAGTTAAATTTATTTAACTAGCTAAAAGTTAAAAACATTATTGGAGAAACAAAAAATAATTAAAACAATTATTACAAACATTGAAAATGTATTCAAGTTACAAGATTTAAATTAATACTCTTTAATAATAATTTTTGTCCAAATGAAATTTTCTTTAAAAAAAATAATATAAAAGTTAGAGACTGGCTTTTAGGGATTAAAAGCTATCTTAATTTATTAGATTTCACATTGTAAGTAGTAATTATAAAGACTATAGTGGATTTAAACAAACCTTTTCTCACATAATATTATTCAAGCATTTAAAACAAGCTGCCTTAGTCTACACTCTGGAACAGTATGTCTATCTTTCAGAACACTTTGTTAAAATTCATACTTTATCTACCAACGTCAATGATATTCTCATTCAGAAATAATTCATTTAATAAACTGTTTTTGTTTATCCCATGGCACAAATACTCCACACAGCAGGTGACTCACTAAAATGGTACTTTCAGATGTAGTCCAATTCAATGGAATAGGTAGAAGGACAAACTATGAAGTTAAAATGCAATAAGGTTAATCAATATGGTTAAAGGGTTAATCAATACATTAACTTATGCCTGAGATTAATTTCTATTTGTATTTAAAAACTGTTAGGAAATATTGCCATTACATCAATAACATATCGTCAGCTTTGCTACTCTGAGACATTTTGCTGTGTGATGCCATTTACGAGTTACAAATGTCTAAAAGTCAATGTCAAAGCTATTAAGTTGAAGATGCTCTTGATAAAATGGGCGGTGCTTTGGATTTGGCCATCTCAGCTGCTTTGCGTGCCGTGTCTTTTATTTTTGTGCTCACAAGTAGTGGGTGGTCTTTGAGATGATCCGATCGGA
This sequence comes from Biomphalaria glabrata, assembly GCF_947242115.1. NCBI lineage: Eukaryota > Metazoa > Mollusca > Gastropoda > Planorbidae > Biomphalaria > Biomphalaria glabrata. The sequence goes on from NC_074711.1 coordinate 84,569,744, forward strand.
ATAATGATGTAAGGACAAAGTCTAAACCCTGAGTGGCTTTTTTGGCATTGCTTTGGAATCTCTTTGCACCAAACACTTCTAAGGCACTGGCTACACCAAACACACAAGAGGAGACAAATGCTGTTCTTTCACATATCGTCCATGCTGGATTCTCTGGGTTGATCTTATAAACACATTTTTCTTCAATACTCTGAAATAAAAATGAATATAAGAAACTTAAGTTAAGCCTGTCATTAAACATGTCAATTGAACAACAATCTTTATACCGGTATTTAAAAACATTTATTTAAATAATTTTAACATGCAGTTTCCAACTCACTAACCAAAGCCATAATATATTTTAAGTTTATTCAGCAGTACATAATGGTCAATAATGGCAAGTTTAGAAATTAGTTAATATAACTATATAGGACTACTTTTAAGAGGATTACAGGATTTGTTTTTTTTACAAACAGCAGGTATGGTTTCGCTACTTAGCAGTCCACATTAAAAGACAACTGCACCAAAGTCTTCAAATCTTTCAATTTTAAAATATCATTTTTTTCAAGTAATCTTTATAATTCCTGATCTTGTTTTCCTTCACAACAGTCAGTAAATTTAAAGTCATGAAATGACAAGTCATTTTTAGCTAGCTAATTGGCAAACAGAAATCTGGACATCTCAAAGATCAATTTTTTTTTCAATGTATTTTAACAACTAATTTGTTCGTGTAAGAAAAATCAGCAAAAAATCTATTTCTTCAATACTTTAATATCCTAGTTCTACTGACCATGATTTTTTGAAGACCTAAATTTCGTGTGTAAGTAGTAACAGTTTTTTGGGACATGTCGACAACAGACTCTTCCACAATTAATACATTCTTGTTCTGACCCACCAACTTCTCTCCCCACTTGGGGATTTTATTGGTCTTGGTGAGCATACGCCTTGAGATGATTTTGTCCCCATCAATCTGACGCGAGATAACATCTTCAGTCAGTACATGCTTACTGAAAAAAAAAAGTGTTATAATTTATTGTCAGGGATAGATTCATATTTTTCAGCTCAATAACTGTATAAGTTGGTGTACATATACTAGTGTAATTTAAGCTTTCAATGTTTTCAAAATTATCTGGCACAGGATCTAAGCTAAGGTAGCAATACATTGAATTTTAAAATTATATCTGCTATTGGGAGAAAAACAGATTCTGACCCTAGTGTCAGATGGTGCGTAGCACACCTGTTACTGCAGCATGGTTAGGATGATGAGTACGAAGACTCCTTGCCTTACTTAATTTGAATGATGTCAAGTACTTTGAATGAATACAGGACCTCCTAAAATCCTGAATTAAAAATCTCCACCTTCAATGGGATTTTATCATAAAGATCTTCATTCAGATATCAAGCATTTAAACACTCTGCCATTGCTGCCATTGTTGGTAAAGTGGATTCAGGTAAACATCTGTCTTTCATGTACTAACCTCATAAGTGTTATCACAAGAAATGCTAGTTGCTAAATTTAACATATGTAACAAATAGACATACAAACTTGAATAGTTATATGTCACAGATGTGTTTTTTTTTTATATATTTTACTTCATTAATCATACAATTCAATAGCAATTTCCCCCCAGCATTTAAAAATTCTCATAAAACATCACAATTTGAATTATCAATTAACTATGCCAAATAGACAATATCTTATCATTTCAGATTAAACATTATTCATATATAAGGTTTAGCTGCATTTTTTTTTCATAAACTAAAATGATACTTGATAATGAGAGGGAAAAATTATTCTGAAACTTCATTTACAAGTTAAACTAACAACAAACCTATTAGGATTGGGATAACGCTGCCAAAAACTTATTGCAACTTGTTCCCAGGTATATTTAAACAGACTTGTTGTGGCAACAAATTTCACCATGGTGGACTGGAACAAAAAGAAAAATAACATGAAATGAATACTCTGAAAATATGTAGCATTACATGTTCATTTCCCCCCCAAAAAATTATTTTTTTTTACGATGTGAAATTCGATTTAGGGACACTCATCTAGATATAATGACTACATTATAAATGGTAGACCATTTTGTACTGACACACCTTAGGTCTTAGGCGAACGTGGCAAAGAAGATGTCACAAATGAAATCAAGACTAGATAGCTTATTAGAGATAAGAGAAATCACGTGGCTTTCAAAGAATGAGCATCTTACATAGCAATAGAGACTAGAATGTTCGCATTCTGCATTAAAGCTTTGGTTACTGATCATCTGTTATTTCATGTTCATTCAACTTTGTACATGTCCTTCTTGTTTGTTTAAGTACATCAAACTCAGCTAACATTGTAATACGCCTGCACAGCTAAATCCATGCATCTTCTGATCATCAAACAACTCAACAGTCAAAAGACATACATATCATATTATACATTATATTACAGTTGTGTGCATCATTTTTGTCTGTTGCTTTTATACTGAGAATCTTCCATGTTCTTAAACGCAGTGTGATTTGATCAAATGTCTTTTATTTTGTGGACATGTAAGGAAATGGAGTTTCTGGGAGAATGTTTTCACGCTGACTTGAGGCGTTCAGCAACACAACTCAGCATTAGTCAAATCTTTAAGCAAAAATCAGTAGTCGACATATCAGGATTCAAACTCAAGTCCCCTCTTGTAGCCAAATACCACTCAGAAAGAGAGAGAGAGGGGGGTAAGAAAGAATAAGAGGATGAATGGCTGACCATGTAAAATAAACATTAACATTATAAAATATCTATTCTAGATCTAGAATAGTGTTTCACAAAACTTTAACTTATGATGCCCCCCAAAAACAAAAATTAGGTTCCCAATAGAAATGTATTCTTGTGGCATCTATGATCTGATGTATTATATTTGTCTATCTGGGAAGCATCATATCAACAAACGCCAACCTAGATGATGAGGTTGACTTCAGTGTTGCTCGTGCCAGTGCTGCTTTTGGCAGACTTCAAGAACAAGTGCGGCAATGGAGAGGACTCTGCATATCCACAAAACTGAAAGTCTACAGTGCTGTAGTCCTCCAGTCACTCCTATATGCAAGTCCTGGACCCGATATTCCTGTCACACCAAAAGCTTAACTCCTCCCACCTACGCTGTCTGAGGAGTATCCATAAGGTGCATTAGTCCAACCACATACCAGACACAGAAATCTTAAAGCTGTCCAACATGAACAGTATCAATGGAACAGTAAAAAGGTCCCAACTTCGATGGGCGGGACATGTAGTCCGCATGCCAGAAAAACACCTTCCCAAACAACCTCTGTACGGGGAGTTGTGTGCAAGAAAGCGCTCCCAGGGAGGCCAATACAAGTGCTACAAAGGCCGACTGGCAAAAACACATGCAATTCAAATGTCATCTTTAAAAAAAAAATTTTCGTAATAAAAACAGTAGATTATATAGATTTATATTTAGTTTTAGAATTTAGATGATGAAATAACATCAATAAATTAATAATTTAATTTATTAAGCATTAGTGGAAGATGACAGCAGGTAGACAGTAGACACCCAGACCAGAGCCGGTAGTAGGTAGTCTAGAGATCAAATTGAGTAGTTGTCTTAGACTTAAAGGGAAACTCTGATGGTTTTTCAAATCTGAGTTATTGACATATTTAAATTCTGCGTAAAAAGTTGTAAAAGTAAACATTTTACCATTTTTTTATTAAATTTAAATGCTTAGAAACATTTATATTTAATAAATTAGACAGTAAATTCTTGACATTTAAAAAAAAAAACGGGGTTCTTTGCGATTTTGTTTTTAGGTTAGGCATGTAATACGTCACTTCCCTCAACAATACTGAAAAGGAAACTAAATTTAACCAATCGTATCGCTTCATTCTTACAGTAGCTGTTAGGCTTAGTGACGGCCTAGCCCAGGCCCAGAGCTATGCTATGGTACAGTTATATAGAGATAGATCTAAAAGCATTAGGATAACCAACTCGAGAAAAAAGTAATAATTTCATCTAAGCCTCTCTTTGTCCCAAGAAGTAAATAAATCGCGTGTCTGACTGATTTGAACAAACTGGTCAGTGTAAGGTTAGTCTAGACTACGTGTGTAGTCAGTCATGACAAGAAGAATATAGTGTTAATTGTGTGTTGAGTGGTCAGGCGATAAAATACACACTGCCTTGGCCGGCTTGGTTAGTCAAGCATATAAGTCTAGTTTTATCACGCATTTTTTTTCTTTGCTTACAAGATCTGGATCTAACTGCATAGACGAAGATATATGTTTATTTTACGAGAATGTACTGTATGGTTTTTCGTTATACAGTAAGGGAATAGATTAAATTAATAGGTCTGTGTGACATCACTTTCACCGTTTTGGAAAATAATCAAAATTACATCAGAAAAACATCAATTACTATTTATTTTTTAATTAAAGTTATTATTGCAAATTAAAAAAAAGAATAATATATTCATTATCTGTAAATCAAAACACAAATTATAATTTTTAAACATAGTCAAAACCATCGGAGTTTCCCTTGAAGTTTAACTTTAACTTTAAGTGTAACTCACTGACACTGTTTTAGTTAAGTTAGTGTTTTCTCAGGAAAGTTTCAAAGTAGACTTCGACGTCACCTAGTCATAGTCCTAGATCTAGAATAGATCTAGATGGTAATATTATAATATACTGAATTTTAAAAAAATAAATTGATTCTACAATCACTTACATTTCTACTTTTAGATCTAGACTACTCTAGATTAGTAAAGGGTCTAGACTACATCAAGTTACAAATAAGTCATTTTACGTTACGTTAATTTGTTTGACACAAGTTGTAACCGGAAGTGTGTGCCGAAATAGATCTACTAAATCTAGATCTATATAGATCAGGGGTGGGCAAATTACGAAACGCGGACCACATGCCCCCCGCCGGAGCAATTTACTCACACATTATATATTATATATATGTATATTTATTAAAAATAAGACTTTGCTGCTAAGCATTCACATTATTTGGGTCCAGTTTCGCCGCCGGGTGAAGGGGTGAAGGCGGATACCTGGCGCCACAAAACCGGGAGCTTCGGGCAGATGGAGCTCGTCAGCCTAGTAAGGCAGTTCATCTAGGAGAGGGGTACTCTGACTTCAAACCCACGCTGCCTTGCGGTACTGAGGCTTCAGGAGACAACCTCGAGGAGAAATCAGGAGTGAAGCCCCTTAGGCGTTGGGAGTATCAGCTGCGAAATTCCCTCCGGCAGCTTCTGCAACTGAGTTGGTGCCAAATGTAATGCGATGCGTTCCTTTGGATCACATCAGCAAGGTCGAGAGAGGGATCATGACGCATGGGCCACCCATGACCCCTTTATCCAAGGCCCAGGAATGCGCCCCGGAGAGGAAACTCTGGTGCTGCTGCAAAGCGGCTAAAACAACACGGGAGACAACAGTTACGGGTTATAAGTCCAACTTGATTGGCGTAATGTATGGACGCCACGGGTTGTCTCTGACGGTGGGAGAGGTCTTCGCGCCTCACTGATCAGCTACCGCCCGCCTCAACCTGGGCAGCCCCCAGTCAGTTAGGTGCTGATCCGCCACAGCCTGCCTGCTCTAATGGGTGCTTAGAGCTTAGTTTAAAACGACAAGTAGGCTGGAAACTTGCACCAAGCAACAAAAGAAGAAAAATTAAACTGAAAAAGAAAATCCCTGTCATGCGACTGGCCACTTGGAATGTCAGGACAATGTGTCCTGGTCTCACTGATGATCTAAGGCAGATCGACGATGCAAGGAAGACGGCAGTTATAAACAACGAGCTAAAAAGGCTACATATCGACATTGCAGCCCTGCAAGAAACCCGACTGGCCGAAAACGGCATGCTCCGCGAGACTGACTACACTTTCTTTTGGAAAGGGAAAGCACAGGATGAGACTCGAATACATGGTGTGGGCTTTGCTGTCAAGAACAGTCTTCTTCCCATGATAGTCCCTCCAGTTGGTGGCTCGGAACGGCTACTAAGCATAAGTATGATGACAGCATCTGGAAAAGTCACTCTAATTAGTGCCTATGCCCCCACACTAAGCTCGCTTCAGGAGGACAAAGATAAGTTCTATGAAGACCTCAAAGAAGCCATTGCAAACATTCCTCAAAAAGAACATATGATCCTTCTAGGTGACTTCAATGCCAGAGTAGGATCAGATCACACTACCTGGCCAGACTGTCTTGGGCTTTTTGGAATCGGAAAGATGGATGAGAACGGACAAAGACTGCTAGAATTCTGCACATACCATAAGCTCTGCATTACCAACACATACTTCAGAACAAAACCACAGCACTGTGTCTCATGGAGGCACCCTAGGTCTGGGCACTGGCACCAGCTGGATATGATACTGACACGAAAAAAGGACATTGGAAATATACTGCTGACACGTAGCTACCAAAGCGCGGATTGTGATACTGATCATACTTTAGTGTCCTGCCGGACAAGACTGCTGCCAACTAAGATCCACACATCACAGGGAAAAAGAAAATCACGCCTGAATACTACTAGCACAAAAAATCCTGATCTTTGCACCGAATTTGAGAACAAATTAGAGGAAGCTTTTAAAAACTTCTCTGTGACTGAGGTAGAAAAAAGCTGGACGTTTATGCGTGATACAATCTACCAAACATCATCACTGGTCTTTGGAAACAAAACCAAGAAAAGCGAAGACTGGTTTGAAGCTAGTCTACCAGAAATGGAAACTGCCACTACGAACAAGAGAGCAGCCATGCTAATCTACAAGAAGGATCCCACCCCAAGCAACTTAAAAAGGCTCAGAGCTGCACGTAACAATGCCCAAAGAGTAGCGAGACAATGTGCTAACAAATACTGGCAGGAGCTATGCGAAGATATTCAATCTTGTGCCGACTGTGGTAACATAAGAGGACTATATGAGGGCATGAGAAAAGCCTTTGGACCTCACACCAGCAAGTGTGCTCCGCTCAAGTCAAAAGATGGCTCAATCATCAGCGATCGTGAGCTGCAAATGGAACGATGGGTTGAACACTATGCAGAACTCTACCAGATTGAAAACGCCATCTCACCAAATGCTGTTTCCAACTTCCCATCACTTCCAGTTTTGACGGAATTAGACGAAACGCCCTCAGTAAAGGAGCTGAGCATTGCCATTGACATGCTTGCACATGGGAAAACACCCGGAGGAGATGGCATTCCTGCTGAAGTAATTCAGGCTGGAAAACATGCCCTAATCAAACCACTCCATGAACTGCTAAGCTTGTGCTGGGAACAAGGAATGGTCCCCCAAGAATTGAAAGACTCCAACATTGTTACAATTTATAAAAATAAAGGCGACCGCTCTGATTGTAACAATTACAGAGGCATCTCACTGCTTAGCATAGTCGGAAAGGCTTTTGCTAGAGTATTACTAAAGCGATTACAGATCCTGGCAGATCGTGTTTATCCAGAGTCGCAGTGTGGCTTTAGGGCAGGTAGATCTACAACAGATATGATTTTCTCTCTTCGGCAGCTACAGGAGAAGAGCAGAGAACAAAAGCAGCCCCTCTTCATAGCATTTATTGATTTGACCAAGGCCTTTGACCTTGTTAGCAGAAGCGGTCTGTTTGCTGTACTAGAGAGAATCGGCTGCCCAAATAAGTTAAGAAAACTAGTGTCAGCTTTTCACGAAAATATGCAGGGCACCGTTCAGTTTGAAAGTTCTTCCTCCAGGCCATTCTCCATTAAGAGCGGTGTCAAACAAGGATGTGTACTGGCCCCTACACTATTTGGCATCTTCTTCTCAGTCGTACTATCCAGTGCTTTTAAATCCCTGGAAGACGGAATATACATCCATAGCAGATCTGATGGAAGGCTCTTCAACCTGGCACGTCTTAAAGCCAAAACGAAAAGGCGTCGTATCTTGATAAGGGAGCTGCTGTTTGCCGATGACGCGGCACTCGTATCTCACTCACAAGGAGGTCTACAGAAGCTAGTGAACGCCTTAGCAGCTGCTTGTCAAGAGTTTAGCCTTACTATAAGTCTCTCCAAGACCGAAATCCTGGCACAAGACGTCGCAGAAATACCTATAATACAAATTGGGAACCACACCCTTTCAGTGGTGCAGGAATTTACCTACTTTGGTTCAACAATTGTCAGTAACCTAGACTTAGACATCGAGCTGACAAAAAGGATAGGAAAAGCTACCACAGCATTGGCAAAACTCTCCAAGCGCGTCTGGGAAAATGGTAAATTGACCACAGCGACCAAAATCCTAGTCTACAACGCCTGTGTTGTGAGCACTCTCCTTTATGGCAGTGAGAGCTGGTCAACATACATGTACCAAGAGCACAGATTGAATAGTTTCCACTTGCGCTGTCTGAGACGCATAATGGGCATCTCTTGGAGGGACCATGTCTCCAATCAGGAAGTTTTAAGATTGGCCAATATGAACAGCATGTATGCTCTCCTGACACAAAGAAGATTACGCTGGCTCGGACATGTCACCCGCATGCCAGATGGCAGAATCCCGAAAGATATCTTATATGCTGAGCTTGTGGAAGGAGTCAGACCCAAGGGCCGCCCAAGACTAACATATAGAGATGTCTGCAAGCGAGACATGAGAGCCTCAGGCATCAGCGAAAGTATGTGGGAAAACATAGCCAAAGACCGGAGTGCATGGAGACAGACTGTGCGTGCTGGGACAACCCTTGCTGAGAACAAAAGAATTGAAGCGGCTTTAATCAAGAGGGATAAAAAGAAAGCTGCCCTGTCTGCTAGCCCTAAATCAGAGGCATACACATGTACGAATTGTGGCAAAGTCTGCCGTTCTAGAATTGGCTTGATTAGCCACACCAGATTCTGCCCCGTCTCAAGATTAAGCCAAAACCAGTGACTCATTTGGGCGCATCCATTGCCTTTCGAGACAAAAGGAGCCATATATATATTTGGGTCCACATATATCTCTGAACAATCATTTTCTTGTTTGAAAATACACAATTGCAAATTAAGTAGTTAACAACTGTACATTTGTGGTGAAATGTGATATAAAAGAGACTAGTCTAATGCAGTGGCGTCACTTGGGTGGGTGTCATCCGGTGCTATCAGCCTTGGGTGTCACCCCGCCCCCCCCCCCCCTTAAAAATCCTTTTTTTTTCCCTTTGTTTGTTGTGCTGTAATACATATAGTTTACAATTACCTACGTTATTTGATTGTTTAACAACTATAAAATAAGTGTCTGTTAAATTTGAATATTCAGTTGTTTACTACATGTATCTATAGTTCACTGGGATCGTCTTTAACGATCTCATTTTTTATAAAATTCCCCTTTGTAAAAGTGTTGTTTGTTCCTTTGGCTCAAAAAGTTCTCAATTTGAATTGTGAAAATCCTTTTACACATGACGCCATAGATAAGCAAATGGATAGAAACGATTGAAAACTTTGTTGTTAATTTTTTGTAATTGTCAGTTATTACCAAAGTGCATTTTTTTACTTGGGTGTCACCCCCCTAACGGGTGTCACCGGGTGCGGACCGCACCCCCTGGTGACGCCACTGGTCTAATGTAAAAATCATTGGTAAAATTAGTTTTAAAATTTGCGAACTCTTGTTACAATTCTTCATTAGAAGTGTAAAAAAATAAATTTATATGTATATAGCCTATAAATGTGAATTAAATAACATTAGGACTATGCTTCATTTTTTTTTAATGCGGCCTTCGATGGAAAAAGGTTGCCCACCCCTGATATTAACCATGACCTAGCTCTAGATATTAAGATCTTTATCGAAATCATTATGTATAACAATTAATATATCTATATTTAAAACGTATTTTCAGTCACATAATTTTTGTAACTCTCGAACATTCCCGTGGGGTTTGGTCAACCAGCCCCTCTCCCATTCACCAGACCTTAACCCCTGTGACTTTTTCCTAAACTGTATAAGTTCCTCAAATGGCTTCATATGCTATTCGGGACTTGAGAAAACATCCAAAAGAGAGTAACGGGCCTGCTGAAGACTTCCAACACGTCTCCATCGATGTGTAGCCGCCCAAGGGAAACTATTTCGAAGGGGATAACATTGGAGGAGAAAAACTGACAAGTGTCAATAGTTAATTAAAATACCTCGGAGCTATAATATCGTCTCAGATGAAGGAACCAAACCTGATTGAACAACTGGCCAGACTGACATACAGTCCATAGCGGCACTTGCAAAACTCAAAACAATCTGGAAAAGCATTAAAATCAGACTGATGTGCTTTTGGTCATGGCCACATTTTTTAAAAATATATGCTAGCGAATCTTGGACGCTGACTGCAGAAATTATAGATCCTTGCAATAGAATTGAGATGATACAGAAAGATCCTAGGTTAGCTAGGTATCACATACATAGACCGCCTCACTAACGAAGATATTAGAAACGTTACATGATTAATACAGCGATTGGAACCTCACAATTACCTGCTAACTACTGTTAAAAAACGAAAAAAAAGTCTATGGCCATATCACAAGGTCTTCAAGGCTCGCAATACCTTCTTTCAGGGAACAGTAGGCCTACTGGGAAAAAAAAAGAATTGGCAAACAGAGAAAGCGATGGGAAAACAGCATAAAAGAATGGTCATTGGAAGAGATTCTATCCAAGGAAAAATGCAGAAAGGAATGGAGAAAGGTGGTCAACAGATCTTATGCTGTGCCCCAACGTTCCAATAATTTTGATAAATAAGAAATCAGTCTCATTACTTTTCTGCCACAGCTCGTATATATAGATCAAGGCATGACTGGTAAAGTGCCAGGATTCCAAAATCTAGGGGTTTCGGTTCATTCCAATCTCGGTATTTTTACTATGATACCTGACCTATAGGCCCTATCAGTTCTCTAGTTGGGGGAGGGGAATGTCACATCGCAAATTCAACAACAGTTGGTCATTGAAAGGGGAAACTTGACTTTTTAGATTTAGATCTATAGCTGACCAATGTTTGGAAAGCGAAGCGGGGTGGGTGCTGATCATCATCTTGCGACATACAAAAAAAATAGGAGCTTGTACTGATGTTGCCTAAAAATAGCGTTACTTTATATGATTTTTTTTTTGGTGGTCATGGAGGGCACGTAGACTTACATCTGATCACTCATAATCTTGCTTAACTCTTTATCTCAGTAATTATTTTCCACATTCTGACAGAATTGTTCATTTTTCACATTTATACATTCTACCCTGTTACTTCAATAACATTTTTATTTGTAGTCAGAAAACTTTACTTTTGGTATAGAACTATAGGAGAATTCATACTCTTTTCAAATAACACAAATACAAGTTTATAAAAAAAAAAATTAATTTTATGGGGTCAAATCAACGATAGTATCGTTAATTAGGAGAGAAAGAGTTCATAAAAAAGAATAAGAGCTTGCTCTGATGTTGCCTAAACATAGGATTAAATAAATATAGGCCTAAATATGATCTCTCTTTTTTTTTTTGGGTGGTCACGGAAGCCATGTAAATGTAATCATTCATAATCAGAAGAAAATGTTTGACAACTTCCTTCGTGAGCCAATATTTGTTTTTTTCTTTGGCGTCTCTAATCATAACGCTAACGCTGAAAGAACGTCTTCGCTGATCAATGCACTTTAGATAGTCTATGTATCATATGTAGGCTATCTATGTACGAGCAATGGACAAATGAGATAAATAGGCCTGCAATCACATTTTAGTGAACATATTACGTTAGGCATATGTCATAACGGAAGAATGTCAGAGAACAGTGGAGCAAAGATTGTTCACCGGTAAAAACCAAAAGGCAGGCGTCCTAAAGGCAGACCACGAGCACGTGGCTTGATGATGTAGAGGCGGATCTACAACAGCTAAGAGTTCGGGCATGGAGACGTAAAGCCCGGGATTGATCAGAATGGAAAAAAAATCCGCTATTGCAGGCCAGGGGATTCAATCGGTCACGATTCAATGGACCTCAAACGTATCACGTGACAGCCAATATGGATTACGTAATTTGTATAGAAGAGAATGAGATAGAGAATCACGTGTCTCAATGTTGTTTGTTAGTTTGTTTTACATGTTTCAGATGTTCCTTCGGAGTTGAAGATAAGTACTTCCTAGTCCAAACCTCCCGCAGGACGACGGGGGATGGGAGCGGGCAGGGTTTGAACCCGGGACCATCGATAAATCTGAACGACAGTCCAGCGCGCAAACCGCACGACCAGGCAGCCATCCATTTGTTTACGATTAGTGAATGAGTTCCATTCATTGTCTGGTTCGAGGCATCCCTAAACACTGTCGCAAACTGGGCATCACTAACCTACTTCTTTATTTTGTTCATTGTATAGGGACTAGACGTTTTGTAATTATTGCTTCATACTTGTTTTTGCACATCTAAATTTAGGGTCGTATCTCAAACTACTTTCTTGAAAAATAGGAACGTGCTCCAAAGATTTTGTCTGCGACATTTTTTCTCTGGTTACTGACTTCAAGTGTAGCGACATTAGACCGCCTAGCCCTAGAAGGATTTTAGCAATAATGTTTCTAACAAGTTACTATTGTGTAGGCTACATATAGGCCTAAATAATATAATTGTATCATATGTTCCACGGCTATTATAATTAGTGGTTTCACTATTTGAGGCCATGCTATTTTGGCGTACCAAAATTCCTAAACCACTTATGGCATTTTTTCTCTAATTCTAGATATATGCTAGTAAATTCATCATACTAGACTCTATATAGGGCATATATAGATAACTTTCCCTTTCTATATGATGTCTTGTTTGCAGCAAATTATTTCAACAAGTTTCGTTATAGTTTTTAAATTTATCGAAGTGGGTGGGTCCCGTGCTTATACCTCTTTAGCGTTCAGCGGTTAAAAAAGGGTGTCACATATTCGATATATACACAACAATGATTTGAAATGATCTTGTTTCTGTTACAATAAATAATATATCTGTGTCTAAATGCAGATCAAATATTTCTTTATCTGTACCCTTTATTAGATCTATAGTTTAGTGTCATTCTTCTGCAAGGCTTTACAAATCAGACGCCTTAAAATGGCTATGTTTACAGCTTCAGCGAGGTGATAATTCTAGACTTAGACTTAGTCTCGACTTAGACTACTTACTTACACTACTTACAGTTACACCATGGTACAGAGTTTAGAATTAGAGTGTAGTTACTAATTAGACGAAGTTTAAGATTTAAGACTTGTATTATTGATACTTATTGTTTTATTGTAAATAATGAATCATGTAATTGAACTAAATCATAGTAATTCATGTTCAACTTGACTGACTGACTGACTGTCTTTACTCCTTTTGATGACTATTATTATTATGTAGTCTAGATCTAGTAATAGTTAGTAATATTATTAATATAGACTAGCTGGTCACTAGCTGAGTGACTAGCTCTAGAGTCTATCTAGAGTAGCTAGTATTATTAATAAATTATAAATTAAAGTTGATTCCATATCTAAAAGATAAAGGTGCATTCATTGTTCCAATGCTAGGACATATTTGTACAAATGCTCATTCTTTCCTATTCAGCCTATTACTATTGCTATTATAATTAGTATTAGAGCATGGAATGGGTTGCTTGAGACAGCCAGGAAAACAAATGACTTGGCTGAATTTAAGTCCTTGATTAACATGCTTGACTAGAGTGCTAAGTGTCATATACCAGTTTTAGAACCCTTGCAACATTTGGTGACCAGTAGTCACTTAACTATTCTGTGCGGTCAGCACAAGATTTTTGCTTGGTCAAGTAACTGACCACGAGGTGGACACCTCAGTTATTTTCAGACTCCCGTCGAGAGAGGAGTGCTATGGATATTTTATTACAGTGGAGTAATGTACATGTACTCAAGTTATTATAATTGATTTGTAGTCAGAATATATTTCTCTGGACATATAATTTGTGATGGCTGAAGTCGCCAATATCTTTTGTGAATTATTGTGTGAATAAAATTCATGTCTGCTACCATTGTGTATATTAATGATTCTAAATGTTGTGGTCGGAGAGTCCAGTATGTTAGTGTTCTCACGCACCTGCAGATCTAGTGCGTGTGAGAAAGTATTTAGTTAACAAGTCAGAAAACATAGTAGTACCAGAAGAGGTATCTACAACGCACAGAGACATTCGCGTCATCACGCCTACAACAAGAACTAGGCTGTGACACTAAGAACATAGGACATAAGTCATAATCATATCTTCTTTTTTGAAGGGCTTATTTTATTAAAAGAAAAAGGTAGTTGGTTGGGTAAACGGTAGTTGTGCTGGCCAGATGACACCCTTGTTAACCACTGGCTACAGAAACAGATGACCTTTTACATCATCTGCCTTATATATCACTAAGTCTGAAAGGGGAACTTAACTTTAATTACTATTTAATAATATAATATTCTTTCTTGTTGTGATTATCATAGTCATACTACTAAAACTATAACTTCTTTCTTTTTACCTTTACCTATAGTCTGTTGGACCATTGGGGCACCATGCAAGATTCATCAACCATCTCTCTCTATTCCTCTTTGTCCTTCGCCCTGGATAGAACTTCCTTTAGTGTCAGGCCCGTCCATCCACCATGCTGTCCTCCCTCCGATCTCTCCGTCCAACCTCCTCCTCCCTCTCCTGCCACCATTCCCCGAAGGAAGGTCCCCACGAGCCCTGAGGACTTTGTAACATGGCCACAGAGTTTTAATTTGTGCTTTTTTACAATAGCCAGCAGGCCATCATGGGGTCTAATTGCTGCAGTAGCCTTGTCTCTAATCTCTTCCTTTGTAATGCAGTCTTTAATCTAAAACTATAGCTTCTTCCTACTCATATTAGAATTGTAAGCATAAAGTTTTATTAGACAATGCTGGACTCTATGTAAGACTGAATGTGTTATTATGTTGGACCGTTCTTTAATATTGAGCTAATTTAATGATTCTCTTCTAGTATAAAGAAAGCTGTTTCACTTATCAATGAGCTGGATGTCACTAAGTTCCCATTGTTGTTATCAAGAATTATGCAAAAGCTACATGTTAAGGTAAAATTCATCTTCTGAACAAGTACAAATTGTTAATACCAACTTAAAATTTATTCATGCACTTCATGTATTTTTAAAGGGGAGAAATTGCTTTAAGAAATATTGTCAAACTTGCAAAAAAGAGATAACATAAAAGAAAAAAAATTTCACTTTTATCTTCATTACATTCGAAATGTGAAATTTTATTTTTTATGCAGGCATATACTTCGTAGCTGAAGAAGAGACATTTCCTATGAACTCAAAAATGGCAATGGTGTCCTTAAAAAAAATTTGCCACATATATGGGATGGTCAGTTGGGTCTGCTGCAGTTATGCCTGCTTCTTTTCTCAGTCTTTTTTTTAGATCTATGTTCTTTCATGGCAGCTGATCTCTTTGCTTCACGTCTTGAGACTTCACGCCATGATGAGCCATCAAGATCTAGTGTTTCCCAGCGATGAATGTCAATCTCACACTCCTTTAGGAAGCTCTTAAAGGTTTCTTTGTAATGCTTTTATCCTGTGAGCACTTTCCTGCACACAACTCCTCATAAAGAAGTTGGTTTTCAATTTTTGTCTCCCCAAACTCTGGACTAATGTTTCATTGGTCATGGGTTCGAACCCCACCTGCCACCAATTTTTATGCTGCAGTAAGCAAAATAACAGTCCATATTTTTTTTACATAGAAAAATGTCAAATATCCATTTCAGCTTAGCATACCATAAACCCAGGCAGCCATTGGTTTTATTAGATTTTATTTATATTTAACTCTTAATATTTTCATTATGTATGCTTTATTGTTCAATTTTTATTGATTATTTTTGTCATCATCAACATTCATATAGGAGGAGCGTACATTCTCGGAAGAAGAAGAAGAGAAACTTCAAAATGCATTTGAGATATCACCCAGTGATTTAGAATTGATTTTGCAAACATTAGAGTTTATTTTGCAACAGGTGAGAATGTTTACATGTTCTATATTTAAGATTCATTTTTATTTTTGGTGTTTATGAATGATAGTTTTTTCTGTAAACTTCTTAGTGAATTTGTATTATTCGTTTTTGTTTTTCTCTATTTTTCTAGGCTGCTTATCATACTGCGAAACCAACCACTTTGGGTGAACAATTAAAAGACTTACAATTAGATGATGATAAGGTAAAGAAATGGGATCCTTTTTAAAAAAGTATATTAAATAAAATTTATCATCATAAGAACATAATTTTTTTGAATTAATTACATTTTCATTTATTATTAAGTTCTGTTAATTAGATTATAAATTATTTAAACTTAAAAGTCTCGTGTTGCTTTTTTTTGGGATTGGAAAACATTCTACCCAGCTTAATTGGTACCTGCTATTGGTTGCTTAATATAGTATGGTCACTATGCTTCTTACTCATTATCCTCATTAACCATTGAAACATATTAGCGTTATATTGATTGCTCCTTAGACCTGTATATATCTAAGTTTAAGTTTAAAATAAATACACTTGTTGCTTACTTGCTTTTCAGTGTTTTTTCTCTTACAATAGGAATTTCTAAAAACATAATTTTTCTATAAAAACCAGATATCCATGTGGATAAAAAAAAATCCATCTTTCTTTAAATTAATAACTTTCATTTTATAATTTTTTTTAATTCACTAATTAAATTGTTTACTATTTTTATTATGTTGGCCATTTTAGGTCAGCATAATTGTTGAGGCTTGGACCACAGGAGCCAGAGATTTAGTTCAGAAACTAAGAGACAGAACTGTACATCCTCTTCAGGTATGATAGCAAAATGATTGCTAAGATTTGTCTACTCGTGTCCAGTGTTAATGAAAAAAAAGATGAACAAAAAAGTCTCCATTGCAAAATATTTTATGTAAGTTTTATCTCAATGTCTGCTTGAAAAAGTCATAGCAATAGAAATACAATCTTGTTTCAGCTTGAAGACATTAACTGGAGAATCAATCTTCAAATGGCTCAGACCACTCTGTCCAAGATGAAACTACCTAATGCATTGTTTCAGTTGGGTATCAGAAATGACACAACTGGGGTAAGTACAGGACCTGAGACTTTGCTAAACTCAATGCTTAGCTCTTGTTAGGCCTTTTAGATACATGCAATTTATTTTTACAAAGCTTGTATGAACTTACTCTGTGTGTCTGTTACTAATCTTTTACATATTATGTTATCTCTCTCATTTCACATTCTCTGATCCGTTGAAATTTTCCATAATTATTCATAGTCAATGAAAATACACGGATCAATAAAAAAAATTAACCAATAAGTTAATTAATTAATGGTAATTAATTAATTTAGTTTTACATAGAAAAAGGGAGTTAAACCTTGCAGTATTGATAGATCTCAAGTCCCCAAAAAACAGTGGAGTCTAGGAGCGCATGAGGCACCCTGACTGTACTTCACCATGGTGGAGGCTGTCCGGGCCTGAGCAAGCTATTATAGCACATTGTCCTGTTGGCTCATATTTCTTATGGCTTTGGCCAAATTTCAATTCACGGTGCCCCCGCTGCAGGGAAGAAGAGGAAATCTGTCTCGATAGGTCTGAAAAAACAAAAATTCTCTACCTGTATGGTGATTAGTATGCACTACTCTAGACAGAAGGGTTTCTGTTAAGGGCTTTTGCAAGAGAGGATTTAAA
Source organism: Biomphalaria glabrata (assembly GCF_947242115.1). NCBI lineage: Eukaryota > Metazoa > Mollusca > Gastropoda > Planorbidae > Biomphalaria > Biomphalaria glabrata. Next base: position 84,587,321 of record NC_074711.1, read on the forward strand.
GACCAACTGAAGAGGTTTTTTTCGAAATTGAGATAGCGATTGATTCAGACAGTAGATAGCATCAAAGTTAGTTCCTAAAATTTTTAGATTTTAGAAAAGCGTATTTATATTAGAAAAAGTAGTTTGAAAGTGTAAAAAATAACGAGATTTGAAAATCAGCTTCAATGGCCGAAACCGGAAGTGACGTATTGTAATGGACTGAGAAAATGTAAATAAAAATAGACATGGCTGGATACGTTATTGATAGCGATTCAGATGATAAACTTAAATCTAAATCTAGCTGTCCAACAATTTTAAATGATACTTATCATGGGATGCACCAAAATGCCCTGAAGAGAACTCTTCTACTTTTTCAAAATATATTCTAGAGCAGACTATTGAATTAATATAATTATAGATAGATTATAATAGAACTATTCACTTCACTAGTCACTAGATTGTTACTATAAATATAGATCTAGATCTAGTCTACTCTAGTAGTAGTCTCTAGTATCATCAAGTACTAGTAGATCATCTAGGACTAGGTCTAGGTATACTATACTTAGACTGTACTAAGTCTAATAGTTATAAACTAAATGGTTAGATCTATCTATATTATTTTCTATATCTCTAATTCTAGCTAGGCCTTCTAACACTTTTACTAGTCACTCACTAGATCTAGAGTTTATAAATACTTGACTTGTATTATTGTACTAATTTTAGTAATACTACTAGTAGTACTAGTAATAGTTTATAAACTAGTAGATTTAACTAATTTAAGTAGATCTAGAGTAATCTAAACTAGCCTCTATGTTAAGTCTAAGCCCAGTTGCCAACATTTTTTGGTAATAGTTTGTAATAGTAAAACCTAGTGAGTAGTGTCCTAGCAATAGCATAAAGATTATTCATAGATATAAATATAATATTATAATAGGCTAAATAGCCAAGGACTAAACCTAAAGCCTAAGCTAAATCTAGATCTATATAGAATATATTTATACTCTTTACTAGCCCTTACTATACTTATTAATAAGGCTAAACTTTAGATCTAAAAAAATAATAAGTCATCATTTATATTGATAATATAAAATACAGATTTTTACTAAACACATGTGACATTTCTTTAAGTCTTAAACTTAAACAGGGCCGGTCCTAACGATTGCGAGGCCCTATGTGAAACTGATTGCGCGGGGCCTAGTCTGGGTGGGAATAAGGATAATAAGTGAAAATTAAGATTTCGTATTTTAAAAAAATTCGACTTTGAATTTTATTAAATCTTTACTAAGTACAAGATTACGATCAAATTAACTTTACTTTACGAACTTTGCAACCTATGGCATATTAAAATGCCAGTCACTCTATTAAAGTAAATAAAGTATGGAAACTTCTGATTAAAGTGAAAATTTGCCTGATTATTACATTTTAGTACATGAAAGCTGACAATATCTTATTTCGTTTATCGTGCGTAGGATTAGCGTTTTCCGGAATGAATGACACCCACAATTTTGTCTATTTTTCAGGAGATTTTTATGAGATTTCCAGGTTTTATATATACCGATATATATATATATTGCAATTTAACTATTACACCTAGAATTAGCACGAAGCCTATGAAAGTGCAGGGCCCACTGCGACCGCATAGGTTGCAGTGGCTTAAGACCGGCCCTGGTCTTATATATATTAGATTGCCTAGACCTAGAGTAGAGTAGGCTAATTTATTATTATTAAGAACAATAAGAGTTAGATGTTGATGTTAGATCAGATAATCAGTATAACATATATATAATATATATATATATATATATATATAACCACTAGTTCTATATATGTATACATAATTAAGTATAAATGTTAATAAATAAATTTTTAAAAATCTATTTTACAGAAAACATACAGACAAGTTTACTAGATGGATCTTTCATCATTTTGGAAATACAAATCACAGAAACATTCTACAATTTTATTTTATATAATAAATACCAATAAATGTAAATACAAAATCACATTTTAATAGAGTTCTTCATTATACACACAACATTATTTTAATTAGTATGTTCCTTTTCACTTGCTAGGTTTAGACAAAGTTTCGAATCAGGATTTAATATTATTAAGTCATAGCCCAAAACTCCAGCAGGATGTTAGTTAATGGCAGTGGTCAATGTTTGAACCTGAGACCACAGAGAAGACAGTTCGGAATGCAAACCACACAACTTTTTGTGTTTCGAAACCTATTTAAATTTTGATCATTTTTATGTTAATGCAGATCTGAATGTCCATTGCAATGATGACTTGATCTGTAAAGGGGTTACATTTTTAAAAAATAAGTTGGATCTCATTCTTCGAATGATGCTATTTATTAGAAATTGCAACGTGGAATAGATATTACTCATTAGAGGCCAAAAGAAAATTTACTGCCGAGGGAAGACGTAGACGTCGTAAAGAACATTTAAATTGACCACCAGCTGAATATGGTTATGTCTTCGCTGGACACGGCAAAATATCTAGTTTGCAGCTGGGGCTGCATAGCCATGGAAAATACTGCATTTCTCATTAATCTTTCGACTCGACTGCCAGCCTTATTTATTAAACACTTTAAATTATGAATAGCTCTGCATTTTTTAATAACAATAAAAAAATATATATATATTCAGTGATTAACTGGCAATAATTGGGTTACTAAAATTTAATAAAATGAGTTGCATAATTACATCAACAGTAGCCTATATGCATTACTTAACATTATATTGATACTATAATTTATTTTCCACTTCCCTGACTTCCCAGAGAAAAGAAAAAAACAACAACTCCTTCTCCAGTAGGATAATCTCTTTCATTTATAGTCTAAACACAATTTAAAACTTTGTTACCTACAGTTACAGATTAACTTGCTAACTTAACTATCTAATAATCTAATGATTCTATTCCAATCAACAAATGAGTCAAGCGTGAGATAAATGAAAACTCTTCAATTTTTAGATATATATTTATAGAACTATGTAAGTATATAGGCCCGAATATACGGTACGAATATATTTAAATAAGAGTGTAATAAAATCCATATTTCGTATATTAGTAATATTATAGAATTGGTAGATCTAGGTCTAATTTTTGCCTTATAGATTAGTTTTTAGAAATTTAGATCTAGTACTTTTTTTACTAGTAGATCTAAATCAGACTGCTTTTAAGTCTAAGTTAAGGTTTAAGTTAAAGCTATTTGCCTAGTGTTGTACGGGGTTGTGACTTAGATTCAAACTAAATATAATCGTATACTACAATAACTACATTAAATGAGCTCAACATTCACATTGTAATAATTGTTTTTTTCCCATATTGGGCCTATTTAGGGACGACTATAGGTTAATAATCACTATTAAGTGTATAGATGGTGTATAATTTTAAACTTTGTTTTTCTAGATCTAGGCCCAGCACCTCGATCGGATTAGTCTAAAATCTAATAGATAGGTCTTATCTCTAAATATCCAATACTACTATTACTAGATCTAGACTTCATCTAATTGGATTTAGATCTAAATTTAGGTCTACTTCGTACATCATTAATGATCTGAGAAAAGAACTCTGCTCTTGATCAAAAGCAGTAGATCTAGAACTAGAATAAGCCTGAAGCAGTAACATAAGCCATAAATTGCGTAACTTGACTAAAACGAAACATGTGAACTGAGGCTCGCGGTACTGCGTGGACTGAAACGCTGTTCGTGATTTGACCTAATTTCCCCAACTCTAACATCCACTTTTTTTATAAATTGGCGTGTTTTAGTCGCCTTTGTTTTTAGAAACTAGCATTCCTGTAAAAAGGAATAGGGAAATACGCTAAGCCATAAACTGAAAAATTTGACCTAATTTCCCTTAAACTACGTCATCGACCATGGTTGTCTGGGAAATACTGATCTCGAATGGCTTCGAGATTGTGAAATTTTATAGTCCCTAAAACTCACATTAAATTGCTTATATCTAAATAATTACAAAGAATATATGTCTAAAATTTCGTATGTATGTTTTTTTAAGCATTATGAATCTAAAAAAAAGTATAACACCGGTTTCCGCGTCTGACCCCAAAACCTCTTCAGTTGGTCTTTAAGCCTCTCAAGCCCTCACTCAAATGGAGTTTGATGATGATGATGATAGATATGGCAGTGATTGTGTGATTTTCACCATAGATAAGCCTTGTTTTTTTTAAAAAAAAGCATTTAAAAAAAATATTTTTGCTTGTTTTAAATTTGATATTATTTTTATTTAAGTACCTATATAAATTTGAACTTATAAGTACACAATTTTCATTTGTTATACTTACTAACATTTTTGTTTTGTATTTTTTTTTTACACAAATTATCAAAGTTTTGCTTTAATCACATTTAGTTGACAGGTAAATATAGTCTTAGGAGTTGACTTGGTTGAACTTGATATAGAATTATACTAAATGACAATCTGGCTGAATGAAATAGGACTTACTGAATACAATTCTTAGCCATTGTTATTATTATATAAGTGTTCAATGTATTTGATTGTATATGTGATAAAAGATAACTGATAATTTTATTGTATTGTATTACATGTTTAGCTGAAAGAAAATATTAGAGTAGAGTTTACTCACGAGGAGCTTTACGAGTTTTATAATCAGGTCAGTTATATATTTTTTTGCACTTCCTTTGTCGCAAATTAAAACAATTCAAAGATCAATTATACAAGTCTGAACTGCACCCATGTCATCAATGTTAGCTATTATGGTCTTTCACTGTCATCTATCCTTTAGTCTGTAGGACACTCTTAAAAAGTCTTGTGCATATCCCAAATCATAAAGTCAAACAAAGGGAAATAACTTGAATATTATTACAGCAGCTACAAAAGGCAAGAATAAAAACATTGTTTAACCAAACTTTTTAGGAGTTGAACAAAACCTGAAAGGAAAATTTTGTCAGGTCATAATATATAAAAAAAATAATTAAAAAATCAGAAATTTAGTTGTAGATTCATTGTTATAAAATTTAAACTATTTCTGAATATTAAAAGTTCAAATTTGGATGTATTCTTAAGTGATTGAAATATTTACCTGCCAATCTTATCTTATCTTATCTTATATAATACAGACGTTACTTCAAAAAAGAAGATGATTACGTCCTACGCGTCATGCATTTAGTCATGCATATTAACCAATGACTTAAATTCTGCCAAGTCACTGGTTTTCCTGGCTAGCTCAGGCAACCCATTCCATGCTCTAATAGCACTAGGGAAGAAGGAGTATTTGTACAAATTTGTCCTAGCATATGGGATGAGGGATGTGCCTTTATCTTTGTGTCTTTCAGAGTATTTTATTAAATTTTGTTTTTGTATTTGAAGATTATGGTTCAGTGTTTTATGTATTATTGCTACTTTACTTTTGAGCCTTCTGTCCTGAAGGCTTTCTAAATTTAGTGATTTTACTAAAGGTGTTACTCTAGTCAAATGTGAATATTCGTTTGTTATGAATCGCACTGCTCTATTTTGTGTCTGTTCTAGTTTCTTAATGTTTTCTTGAGTTAAGGGGTCCCAAACAGTGGATGCATATTCTATTATTGGCCTAACCAAGGTTAAATAACATTTTAGTTTTATTTTCTTATTTGATTTATAGAAATTTCTTTTAATAAATCCTAATGCTTTGTTTGATTTTTTTGTAGTTTCATCAATATGTGGATTCCATGACAGTTTTTCATTTATTATAACACCTAGGTATTTTGCGTTTTTAGTCTGTGTTACTGGTTTGCCATGAATAAGATAAGTGGAATTAATTTGTTTTAGTTTTTTTGTTACTCTTAACAACTGACATTTTTCTGGGTGGAAAGACATGCTCCAATTTGATTCCCATTTCTGTCATTCATCTAATTCTCTTTGTAAAATATCTGTGTCTTGTGTTGTTTTTATTGTTCTATATATTATGCAATTGTCTGCAAATAATCTGACTTTTGTTCCTGAAGTAATGCAATTTGGTAAATCATTTATGTAAATTAAAAATAGTAGTGGACCCAAGACTGTTCCTTGAGGTACACCTGAGTTTACTGTTATCGGTGTTGATTTAGAACCATTTATTATTACAGTTTGTTCTCTCCCTATCAGAAAGTCTTTAATCCACTGATGCAGTGGACCATTAATGCCGAAATATTTTAATTTTTTAAGCAAACTATGGTGGTGAACTTTGTCAAAAGCCTTAGAAAAATCTAGTAAGATAGCATCTATTTGTTCACTATTATCTAAACCTTTTGAAAAATCATCAATTAGTCCTATTAGTTGTGTTTCACATGATCTATATTTCCTAAAGCCATGTTGGTATGGTGTGAGGACATTATGTTTGTCTAAGTGGTTTATGATGTTGCTACATATTATGTGTTCTAGGATTTTACATGTGATGCTGGTAAGTGATACTGGTCTGTAGTTTCCTGGGTCAGATTTTTCTCCTTTTTTAAATAGGGGGGTGACATTAGCTTCTTTCCAGTCCTTTGGTACTCTGCCCTGGTTAAGTGAAGCCTGAAAGAGTATTTTGAACACTGGGGCTAGCTCATTACTTAGTTCTTTGAGTAATCTAGCTGGAATACCATCAGGTCCAGAAGCTTTATTTGGTTTGGTGTTGGCTAATAGTTTTTGAATTCCATTTTCTTGTACTACTATATCTTCTATGTTGTCTACTTGGTTCAAATTCAGTAATATGTCTTTGTCTCCTGGGGCTGAGAATGCTGATGCAAAGTATTTGTTTAGAATGTTTGCTTTAGTTTCATTATCATTATGTATTATGTTATGTTCATCTTTTAATGGCGCTACGCCTGTTGTTTCCATTTTCTTAGACTTAATGTATGACCATAGGTTTTTGTTGTTATCTTTAGATATTACATTGTTTATGTATTCACTCTGCAGCTGTCTGCTTACTTTTTGGGTTAAGTGTTTAATTTTTATATACTTTTTGTAAACTCTTTCTGCATTAGTTTCTTTAAATTTTCTATATAGGTTTTCCTTCTGTTTACAAAGCTTCTTTAGTCTATTATTAAACCAGCATTTATTTATTTTGTTTGATGTGTATTTAGTTGGTATATGATTTTCTATAATGCTTTTAAGATGGTTTTTAATGAAATTCCAGAGGTCATCGACTGGTTGGTTAATGTCTTTTTCTAATAAGAATGTTTGTTGAAAGTTTAATGCAGCTTGGTGTAGTTGTGTTAGGTTACATTTATTCCAGAGTAAGATTTTTCTTTTGGGTTTTGTATTGGCTACTGCTTTTATCTGACTGTGTATTTTTATGATCTCATGGTCTGATAGACCAGGGATAATATCATAATCAACTACTAATCCAGGTCTGTTGGTTAAGAAGAGATCTAATGTGTTGTTTAATCTAGTTGGCTTTTTAATGATTTGATCTAAACTTAGGTTGTGTAAAGTTTCTATGAAAAGCTCATTTATGTCCTTAAGGTTTTGGTGTTTATCTATGGTTAGTGTTTTCCAATTTATATCAGGTAGGTTGAAATCACCCATAATCCAAAAAACTGCATTTTTATTTGTCTCTTTAAGTGTAGTAATCTGATTACATAGTTCCTGCATGTATTCTAAACTAGAATTTGGTGGTCTGTAAATGCTGCCTATTATTAGGGATGTTGAGGTGGTATTAATTTTACAAAATGTTGATTCTATATTTTTTGAGTTAGGTAAGGTAATTTCTTCTGCTATAAGAGTGTTTTTTATTGCTAAAAGAACTCCTCCATGATTATCAGCCCTATCTTTTCTAAAAATTTCATAATTACTATTGAAAATTTCTGCATTATAAATTTCAGGATGTAGCCAAGTTTCTTTGCCTGCAATTATGTCTGGTTTCTCACATTCTAATAAAATTTCTAAGTCTGCTGTTTTGTTCCTAATGCTTTGAAAATTTATTACTAAGGTTTTAAGGTATTTTGGTGTTACTTCTTTAGTAGGTTTGTTTAGTGAGGCTGTTGTATTAATTTTAGTAGATTTAGGTTTAACAGGAGTGGATCTGGCTAGTGGTTGGTG